>NC_056726.1:525585463-525662963 GCF_019279795.1 Protopterus annectens | reverse complement strand
TAGGTGCACCTGCTTGAGGAGGGCCCCCTTCATATAATGGTGAATGACTGCAACATTTGATGTGGTTGTATAAAGTGTGTTTAGATGAATGTTTAGCAAATACAGACCTACCACTGATAATATTTCTCTCGCATAGATACAGCACATTTCCTCATAATTGTAGTCCGTCTGTGTTCTTCTACTGTTGCAGTTCACTGGAGACTAAACAGTTAAAGGTAAACCATGTAGACTGTCAGCTCATATGTTCTTTGAATCTAACCACTGCCACCAAGTTAATTTAATTTTTTCCTGAGTGCTGTGTCGATGTGGAACATTTTGGTTCCTGTCATACTGCTGATTTGTTGATAAAACATTTTTTTGTTCCTCGTGTGTTACACTGCTAAACTATATTTAGATTATTTTATTCCTTGATTAATTTTATGTTTTAATGAACCATGAATCAGGTTTGACTGTGTTGTTGCATGTGTGTGTTTCTCCCCATGTTAGAGGTGCATCATTAAAGACATTGAAAAATGAATAGCAAAGGAGGCATTTGAATTTCATCTTACTGGCATTTAAATTCATAGCCCTTGTCATGCTATTTGCTGCCATATTCACTCTACAAATTATATAATTAAATGAAAACTGATAATAAAAATCTTCTAATCTGTAATTTTGTAACTCCACCACGTAATGCAGCCAAACTTTATTGTCAGATCTTTCTGAACCCTTGGTTAAATCTTGCTAGATTCTTTCTTCATTTACATTGCTTACTAGTTGTCAGACGCATTCACTGTGTGCCTCAGTAAAACATTGCAAAGTGTGAAGCATAAAGATAAGATAAACACAGTTCTAGTGGCTCATCCCTTCTATCACAATGCACTGCTTATGTCATCCCTTCTGTCATAGTACACTGCTTATGTCATCTCTTCCATCATAGTACACTACTCATGACATCACCATGCATCATAGTACACTAATTATGACATGTCTTCCATCATAGTACCCTATTTATGTCATCTCTTCTATCACGTACCCATAATAATTCAAAAACAAAAATGTGCAGTTTAATTCCACACTCCCCTTGCATCACAGCTACATGTCATCTCTTCTCTCAAAAAACAAACGGAGCTTACCTGACTAGTGTAGGCAGAGGAGCAAGCCCCCCTGCACCCCCCACACCCCTCACTCTTTAAATATACCAACTCCAAGACCACACTATAGTGTGGTAAAGGGAAGATTTCCCTCACTGCACTGTAGTGTGGTCTCGGAGTTGGTATATTTAAAGAGCGGGGAGTGTGGGTGGCGGGTGTAGAGGGGCTTGCCCCCCTGCCTACAGCCGTTAGTTTTGGGTTTGGGTTTTTTTTTTTACATATGGTTGAAGTTTTATAACTTCGAATATTTAAATTTGATATTTTAATGTTCAAAGTTATAAAACTTCGAACATGTGATATATACCCCTACTCATGACATCACCATGCATCATAGTACACTACATATGACATTTCTTCCATCATAGTACCCTACGTATGTCATTCCTTCCATCATAGTATGCTACTTATGTCATCCATTCCATCACGGTACACTATTAATGTCATCTCTTCCATCATAGTACACTACTTATATCCCCCCTTCCATCTGAGTACACTACTTATGCCATTCCTTCCATCATAATATGGTACTTATGTCTGCATACATACCTACATACCACCTGTTACTGCCCAGTTAATTGGTACACAGGTTGTGTCACACAATTGGCTTTCAGCTTACAAACTGAGCAAAATAACAGAATGAAGTTTCATGTTAGTATTGTTAATATAGGGGCTGGTATCTACAGTTGACCCAGGGGATATGTGACAGGAGTACATAGTATATATTTTTTTCTGTAATGTGTAGCCTTGTTCCTCTCACCAGCACTACTTTTGTTACAGAATGACACATTCCATGAACAATACTATGTGGTATAACAGTTCAACAAATGAATCAACATAGTTGTGTGACCCCAAATTAAAATAATAAAAAAATAGCAGTACAGTTTTCAGTAACCATACTAATAAATTATGTCTCCATGTGAATGACTGTGTGATTTCTAAGAAAATTTGACAAAGCAGAACTTTCCAACAGTACAATTTATCTGCATTTGCCTCCCACTTTCTCTGGAAAACATCTTTATTATTCCAAATCTCCACTATAAGTATTCAACCCGCACTTGCTCTCCTTTCTCATGCCAGTCTCTCTAAAGTAGTTTCTGCTAAATGTTGTATGCCATGATGCACACCTCTGGTTAACCAGTGATACTGAACATAGGGGACATCGGGATATACAGCAGTTTAGTCAAATTGATAATTTTTACTATGTACAAAATGGCAGCTAAGTAAGAGTAATGTTAACAGTTATGTCATCACAGATACCCTTGCTCAGGCACTACATTAAATGCATTATGAGATACAGTCATTTTTAAAATGGCTATGCTGAGAAGTTGAGTTGTCTTAAAGTGACAGTGGTCATAATACATATTCACAATATATACAGATTCAAGCAGCTCTACATTACTTATCATCATATTTCCCACCCCACGAAGGAAAGAGTAATTGTTGTTTTAAATTACAATGTACCAATATGTGCACAATCAATGCACACATAATTCCAACACTCTAGACTAGGTCTGTCAATCTACATATATTTAACATTTTTAAATGCCACTGATTATATGCTTTAATACAATCATTCACAAAGCAACAGTTAAGGAAGACTTTCTTACACAGGACATTTCTAACAAAGAAACTTGTACAGTCACTTATCTGACCATGTGACGCTGTTTCAGTCTTGGAACAAATCAATACTTTAACTTATCTCATACTGCACATAACTTGAAAAGCACAGGAACTGGAACAGATACTGGAAATGGAACCAGAGGAAGGAAGACTATTTAGACAAACAATAATAATCAATGGCTCGATGCATAGACTCATTCTGCACAGCAGTTTCAGCACACTCTACAACAGTATCTCTAGGATGGACAGTAGCGGGTCCGGTATCCTGTGACACCTGTTACGTCCCACTTGCTCTCCCTGTCTCACTTCAGTTGTACTGGTTCATCTGATTGAAGGTTAGGTTGTGGTTGTATAGATTAGCGTCTGTCATAGAACTTTTTGTACAAAGCTTTAGCTTGTTGGTCATTTTATTTAATTGTGTTGAACAGAATAGTGTTTAGCTCATGTTTTGACACTATGATTGGCAGTGTTTAGCTCATGTTTTGACTCTGTGATTGGCACTGTTTAGCTCATGTTTTGACTCTATGATTGGTACTGTTAGCTCATGTTTTGACTCTATGATTGGCATGTTAGTTCTTATTTGCCTTCCAAGCATTCATTGACTACAGCTTGCTCCTGTAGCACTGTCTGCTGTAGCTCAATAAGACATGAGGGTCAGGTTGCCTTGATATCATTTCTGTTCACTACTATCTTAATATTTCCATTTGATTGTAGTTAACAAGCACTTGCTGCCATATGAATAAAACCACAATCATTGCCAAACTCCTAGAAATCACGTAACACAAACTGTATACTGTTATCTGTAATTGGTTCAGTGGGTATCCTTATGAACATGGTCTTGAACTTGGCTTTTATTTGTTGGCTTGTCATAGTTGGTAAATGTATTATTTCAGTGTCACAAGGATAATAGTATGCTATTATGGTGTACTTTTTGCACACAAGTCAGCAGTTATCTATTACCAAGGAACTTGTAGAAGTGGTGATGGTATCAATGGCTCCATTTTTAAGATGGTTTATGGACAATACAGGAGTGACACTTTGACACAAATTTTGCAGTGTTTTGCTTGTTGCTTGGCCACCACATTGACATTCTGGTTCTTTCTTGACATTCTATGAGACCTTGATGTCCTTTATGTATTTAACAGAGCACTGCAGCATATTGTGATGATGGTACTTTATGTATTTAACAGAGCACTGCAGCATATTGTGATGATGGTACTTTATGTATTTAACAGAGCACTGCAGCATATTGTGATGATGGTACTTTATGTATTTAACAGAGCACTGCAGCATATTGTGATGATGGTACTTTATGTATTTAACAGAGCACTGCAGCATATTGTGATGATGGTACTTTATGTATTTAACAGAGCACTGCAGCATATTGTGATGATGGTACTTTATGTATTTAACAGAGCACTGCAGCATATTGTGATGATGGTACTTTATGTATTTAACAGAGCACTGCAGCATATTGTGATGATGGTACTTTATGTATTTAACAGAGCACTGCAGCATATTGTGATGATGGTACTTTATGTATTTAACAGAGCACTGCAGCATATTGTGATGATGGTACTTTATGTATTTAACATAGCACTGCAGCATATTGTGATGATGGTACTTTATGTATTTAACAGAGCACTGCAGCATATTGTGATGATGGTACTTTATGTATTTAACAGAGCACTGCAGCATATTGTGATGATGGTACTTTATGTATTTAACAGAGCACTGCAGCATATTGTGATGATGGTACTTTATGTATTTAACAGAGCACTGCAGCATATTGTGATGATGGTACTTTATGTATTTAACAGAGCACTGCAGCATATTGTGATGATGGTACTTTATGTATTTAACAGAGCACTGCAGCATATTGTGATGATGGTACTTTATGTATTTAACAGAGCACTGCAGCATATTGTGATGATGGTACTTTATGTATTTAACAGAGCACTGCAGCATATTGTGATGATGGTACTTTATGTATTTAACAGAGCACTGCAGCATATTGTGATGATGGTACTTTATGTATTTAACAGAGCACTGCAGCATATTGTGATGATGGTACTTTATGTATTTAACAGAGCACTGCAGCATATTGTGATGATGGTACTTTATGTATTTAACAGAGCACTGCAGCATATTGTGATGATGGTACTTTATGTATTTAACAGAGCACTGCAGCATATTGTGATGATGGTACTTTATGTATTTAACAGAGCACTGCAGCATATTGTGATGATGGTACTTTATGTATTTAACAGAGCACTGCAGCATATTGTGATGATGGTACTTTATGTATTTAACAGAGCACTGCAGCATATTGTGATGATGGTACTTTATGTATTTAACAGAGCACTGCAGCATATTGTGATGATGGTACTTTATGTATTTAACAGAGCACTGCAGCATATTGTGATGATGGTACTTTATGTATTTAACAGAGCACTGCAGCATATTGTGATGATGGTACTTTATGTATTTAACAGAGCACTGCAGCATATTGTGATGATGGTACTTTATGTATTTAACAGAGCACTGCAGCATATTGTGATGATGGTACTTTATGTATTTAACAGAGCACTGCAGCATATTGTGATGATGGTACTTTATGTATTTAACAGAGCACTGCAGCATATTGTGATGATGGTACTTTATGTATTTAACAGAGCACTGCAGCATATTGTGATGATGGTACTTTATGTATTTAACAGAGCACTGCAGCATATTGTGATGATGGTACTTTATGTATTTAACAGAGCACTGCAGCATATTGTGATGATGGTACTTTATGTATTTAACAGAGCACTGCAGCATATTGTGATGATGGTACTTTATGTATTTAACAGAGCACTGCAGCATATTGTGATGATGGTACTTTATGTATTTAACAGAGCACTGCAGCATATTGTGATGATGGTACTTTATGTATTTAACAGAGCACTGCAGCATATTGTGATGATGGTACTTTATGTATTTAACAGAGCACTGCAGCATATTGTGATGATGGTACTTTATGTATTTAACAGAGCACTGCAGCATATTGTGATGATGGTACTTTATGTATTTAACAGAGCACTGCAGCATATTGTGATGATGGTACTTTATGTATTTAACAGAGCACTGCAGCATATTGTGATGATGGTACTTTATGTATTTAACAGAGCACTGCAGCATATTGTGATGATGGTACTTTATGTATTTAACAGAGCACTGCAGCATATTGTGATGATGGTACTTTATGTATTTAACAGAGCACTGCAGCATATTGTGATGATGGTACTTTATGTATTTAACAGAGCACTGCAGCATATTGTGATGATGGTACTTTATGTATTTAACAGAGCACTGCAGCATATTGTGATGATGGTACTTTATGTATTTAACAGAGCACTGCAGCATATTGTGATGATGGTACTTTATGTATTTAACAGAGCACTGCAGCATATTGTGATGATGGTACTTTATGTATTTAACAGAGCACTGCAGCATATTGTGATGATGGTACTTTATGTATTTAACAGAGCACTGCAGCATATTGTGATGATGGTACTTTATGTATTTAACAGAGCACTGCAGCATATTGTGATGATGGTACTTTATGTATTTAACAGAGCACTGCAGCATATTGTGATGATGGTACTTTATGTATTTAACAGAGCACTGCAGCATATTGTGATGATGGTACTTTATGTATTTAACAGAGCACTGCAGCATATTGTGATGATGGTACTTTATGTATTTAACAGAGCACTGCAGCATATTGTGATGATGGTACTTTATGTATTTAACAGAGCACTGCAGCATATTGTGATGATAGTACTACTATTTTGTCTTGATACAGCAACATGCCATCATGCTCTGACAGTTGTGTCTAGATTTTTACAGAAGATGTTTTGTTTGTGTCCAGTAATTTGGCACTCTATGTCAAACACATTGGATAATGGTTTGTAACTCATAGCCTGTTTTGTAGCTTGCTTTAACTTTCCTTGCCACTTGGTAGTCACATGTCTGGCTGTTATTATGGTCTACACCTAGACTGCAACATCTTTTTTCAGTATCTGTCAAAAGCTGGTTATATGAAGGAATTCGGGATAACATGTATGCTATGACTAATTCTTTTCCAGGCATGTGGTTTGCTCTGGCATTCAGCCTTCTCTGCCTCATTAACCATCTTGTACATCTAGATGGCACTTTGTCTAAATCATAGAACACAGTCAGTAGAATAAATGGTGGTCAGTCTGAAGATGGGAATTCTCAAGCCCTTATAGGTATCTGGAGAATCTCTCACATGCCCCCACACTTACAATGCAGTATTTCACAATTAATGAATATTTACATTCAGCACTGGTTAATATTCAGAAACAATAAGCAGCAAAACTTGTTCATCTGTTTGAAGTAATGCTGTACCAAGACCATAACTATTAACATCTGCACTCACAATTGTCAGTGCTGAAAGCTTGGACTTGTGCATTTCCCCACATCCGGGGTACATCTTTGTTTAACAGGTTGATTAATGGACATAGCACAGTTGAGATAACTGCCATAAACTTGCCCAATAAGTTTATCATGTCTAAGCTTGACTTAAATCAGTTGCACTAGATGAAATCTTTAGTTCGGCTATTGCTCTAACCTTACTTACATCTGACATTTTGATATAGTCTCTGACAGTTTGAAGCATTGCCTATAACCTCAAATTGTGCATTTCTGTATCCAGTCCAAATGCCAGGGTGTCATCCATAACAACAACAACATTATGCTCTTTTATCAAATCACCCATTTTATTCAGAACACTTTCAAATTGTAGGAGTATAACAAAAGGCAGCCTCCTGAACTTAAATCTTCCCATTGGAGTAATGAAGATTATTAGCATTTGATTATCTTTTTCTAGGTGTATTTGTCAGAACCCACTGGGAGCATTTAAGGTGGAAAACACTTTAGCATTGACTCGCTTAGGTGCCATACCTGCTGGTGTAGGTACAAATGATCCTTTCCCGTTTAACTCCATTGTTATGCTTCTTTAAGTCAACACATATTCGTACTTTGTCGTTTTTCTTTTATCACTTGGACCATTGGTTTACAGCACTCACTTGGTTCGGTTATACATTCTATTCTACTAAGTTTTTGCATTCTTTTGAGCTCTGCTTCTACTTAAGACATCATAGGAAATAACACTCTTCTGGGTCTGGTCAAGACATATAGAATTGCATTCGGTTTTAATTTAATCTTTGTGGGCTCAAAATTAAGCAGACCAACTTCACTAAACACATCCAGACTGACTTTATTTATTCTGGCAAATAATCCATCTTGCATGCCACAGCTCTGCTAAACAGATTATTTCTGTACAGACCATCCAACACACAAACCTGGAACTCAAATGTGTGCCCCTTCCTCTCACACATGGCTAGAAATTTACCATTGCCCTTGAATTTGACTGATGGACTATGCATTTCTGTCTTTGCTTCGTGCAATCATGGATACTTTAATAAATTTCTAGACATAGCGCATGATATCATAGTAACAGTGGCCACTTTATTGATTCTGAAACCTTACTTGAGTTTCATGATTAGCATATTTCACTTGCCAGTTTGCTTTACTGTCAGACATACCCCTCAAACTCTTAGCGCAAGAAATCTTGACAAAGCCTAAAGTAATTTGTGGACAGAGGCCCAAAAATAGGGACAGATTTTAAATATTGCTCTTACAAACTTAGAAAGTTGGTAGAATAATAAGATATATGTTAGCATGTATTTTATGAAGGATATGAAATCCAAAAATGTATAGCTTTATTTAGTGACTTCAATCCCCAGTGAAGTGTCAGAAAAATGAAAATTTTATGAGGAACATACCAAAAAATATGAGGCAAAACTCTGGACATCTCTGTGAAAATCTGGAAAGTTGAGAGGTATGAATGTCAGACCTAGTATGCAGTCAGCCCAGGAAAAATGCTTTCTGGGCAGTATTTTCAGTTTTATTTTTAGAAGCAACTTCTTCAATGTCTTAAACTTTCTGCCTCATATTGCACACTGCTCTGATTCCACATGATAATGGTGACATCTCTTGAATTTGTTAAGCTTACACTCATTCTGTTTCTTGTGCACATACTAATTTTGACTAGTATTATATCTTCTTTTTTAAATGACATTCGTGGTGTATTTTATCTCACACACAGCACTTGTCATAATTAAATTATCCCTTTGCTTCTTTACTAGTTCTGCCTCTCTGGCAAATTGTATAGACTTTTCAAAAGTTAGATTTACTTTAGGTTGTAACTGTTGAGACACCTCTGCATTGGCTAGCCCAATAACAATTCTGTCTTTAATTGGTTCATCTTTTGGTTCATTAAACTCAGAGATTTCATCCAGTTCATACAAGTGCCTTACAGAGTCTTCAACACATTCCCCTTTGTCTTGTACTCATCTGCATGCCCTTTCATGTATAATACTTCATTTAGTACAAATGTTCATTGAGTTTACTTATTACTGACTCATGTAATACTCTGGCCTTATTTTTTCACATATTTTTATTAAATAATTTTAATTAAAACATATTCATGAAAAATAATACATTTCAAACAAAGAGCAAAACTAATCAAGTTAACAATGAAACACAGCCATTTAAATTTATCATTTCATTCATATTTTTCAATTAATGTTTGAAAGTTATTCCGACAACCAAAATTCACAGTACATTTCCCAGGTCTCAATCTGTTTGCTTTTTCCTTTTCGCATAAAACAGTAGCTAACTCTAAACATTCTTTAAACAAAGGTAAAGAATTAGATCTCCATTTTTATGATTGTCTTTCTGGCAATAGCTGATAAATTCCAGAACACCATATTATTTATTTGTTACAGAACCAGGAAGAGAAACATTTATGAGCATTGTGACCCTCTTTAAATCACACTTATCAAATTATAGACCCAGAGGCTTACTAATGCAGGGGTGGAGGGTAAAATCCTTTCTGGGTGCAAAGAATAAGGGGGTGCAGCCTTGTGATCCAGAGCCAGATCTTTTAAGGATGGGTGTTCTTCTTTAAAAATGCTGTCTGCATATATATATATATATATATATCAATGCACGGACCCTATTGCTTACTTGTTCCACATGCGGAACTTAACTATAACACTCGCTGCTGCTACTCCATGGGAATTAGGTAGTGTGTCCTCTGCTGTATTAAAGACTGTTTCCTCATTCTGCACATGGGACTAGAAGTGGATTAAGGTAGTGAACACTGCTAAAGAGAGTGTGTGTGCATGTGTATGTGAAATGCCCTACTAAGGGATGGTAGGTTAGTTAATTTCCTCAGGTTCAAACCCTTTACCTTGGTTACAGGAAACAAAAGCCTGAATTCTCTACACCAACTACCAAACTGAGTTTTGGTGGATTTTGAAGGAATTGAGAGCTTCAGTGCATTTTCAAGGAATTTTATGTTTCAATGTAATTTCAAGGAATTGTGGGCTTCAGTGATTTTTCATGGAATTGTGAGTTCAAGGGAAGAGAATTTGACCCCTGCTCATGCTAAGTCTGTTTTCAATATGCAGCTGCTTTACTTAGCAAATGGTCATAGCACAACAGGTAACATACTTGCTTTTGATGCAGAAGGCTGTGGTTCTACTCCCACAGCAAATAGATGGATTGCTGATATTGTGTTGTACTTTAAGGAAGAGGGGGTGTGAGTGCTGTAGTCCTGAGTATGTCCTCCTTTGGATGAGATGCCTAGTAACTATGAACCTGTTCTCAGTTTGCCATCCATTCCCCATTGCAATATTACCAAATAACCATTTTTTTAAATGTAACATAGGCAATTTATTCTTCAACAGCAGCATACACTGAATTGAAATATAAAGCTGTTTGCTAGCAGCAGCAACCTCTTCATTGGTTACAGATATTTAATGTGGAGTTATTCAGATGACTTTTACTTCTACAGAGAATATGCATATTGACTGATATTGCTGGATTATAATGATAGAAGTTGGAGTGGCCTTTTATGTTTGAAATATTCTGTAATGGGCAGTTTCATCATTAATAGGTCCTATGTTTTCTTTCATTGCTTACTAGAAAAATGTACAAAACTACAAATTTAAAACACGCACTAACAACTGGTGCTGTTGTATTATACAAGGAATGTAATTTAATACAATCAGGAAGGTGAATCAAAGAACACATGCATATATGCATGGTTCTAAAAATGTGTGCAAGGGACCCATGGTTTGAAAACAGCTTAAAGGTGAAATTCATCCACCTCTGACCAGACGCATTTTCTTTGAATGTGGGTTTCAATGCCATTTCAAGAATGTGAGTTTCACGGGCACTGAAGTTTACTATTAATACTAAGTCTGTTTTCATTATGAGACTGTACTGTGTTTTTTTAGTAAATGTCTGTCAGTGTTTGTGCGATAAAATTTGAAATACAAGTTTTAAACTAAATCCAAATATCCATAAACACTGTAGAAGTAAAGGAGAAAATAGTATGCACATGGAGAGGCTTGAACAGTGTCTGTGGTAAGTGTGGTAAGCGGGGAGAAATGGGGGGGCTATGTGTGTGTGCGGGGGTAGACCTGATCCATTACCTTGCCTAGGGCCCCATTAGATCATGATCTGGCTCTGAAGAAAACACTTTGTTTCTTCCTTGTCCATGCATTCATGTGTCCATGTGTGAAAAGTGGTACAGGATTATAGGAAACCCAGAAGGAACTACAAACAAGACTGGAGAGAATCACAGTTATTTTTAAAATTAACAACAGCCTTCTAATTGTATGGTAGTACAATGTAGTAGAGAGGTTTGCAGTGGAAAAGTTTTTTTTTTGTTTCTCTAAACCCAGCAAACTGGATAATCACAGCAAGTGACTCAACCAGTACATTGTGGATTACCAGACTGAAGGTAAGAATTTTTTTAAAATGTGAATATAACCAGATTTTCTTTCTTATTTTTTGGAGTGGGGAGGGGCAATGGTGTCTAGGCTCGTATGTGTTTGCATTTGTTTAAATATTTTGAAATTTGATATTCATGTTTTTTTTTCATTGTACTCTTCTGTCCTCATTTTGTTTTGGTGGGGTGGGGAGTAGCCAGCTGAGCTGTGGATTAAAGTAACTTGCCCTTTCACTTTCTCAGCTTAAATTCTGCCATTAAGGCCAGCAAGTAAATATTTGTGTTAATAAATTGGAATTGTTTTATCCTTTTTTTTTGTGGGGGGGTTACTAGCTGTGCTGTTGATAAATGTAAGTTGACATTTTCACTTGGTCAGTTTAAGTTCCTCTCTTAAGGTGCATTTGTGTGAATAAATCTGAATACTTATGCTTTTGGGTTGAGGGGAAGTAACTTTGTCCTTTTAGTTTCATAGGTTCATAGGTAGGTACTAGGCTATCTGCCCAAGGGCATTTATAAGCCTAGCCAGAGTGTGTCAGCCTTCGCCACCCCATTGATTAATTAAATGATCCTCTGTCAAGAAGAGCCAATGAAGTGATCCCACGGGTGTATTTTCTGTTACCCATCCACTCTTCAAGGTTTCTCTTGAAGAGTGTTAGTGAGGGGCTCTGCCTGATGTAATTTGGAATTTTGTTCCAAAGCATGGGGAGTCTCTGTGACAGGAATCTATCCCTTCAGCATGTGCTATTTTTTGTTGTGGCGAGGTTTAGCTCACTAGAGCATGTGGCTCACAGGGACTTGGATTTCTTTAGGTGGAGCATGTCCATCAATTTTGAGTTGGACATGGCTTTGTAAGTCAGGCAGAGATCACCTCTGAGTAAGCGATATGCCACTGAGTACAGCTGGAGTTTTTTCAGTCGGGCTGCATAGGACATATGTTTGAGACCAGTAATCCTCTTGGTGAGGTACTATGTGGTAATTCATGGGTGTTTTGTTTTTCCCAGATGGGATGACTATGCATTTTTTGGCATTTAGCTTGAAGCCATGACTTTGACACCAGGTGTCCATCTCAGTAAGGCCCATTTGGAGAATGTCCGTGTCAGCCGGAGTGTCAATTATGGCTCCCAGTTTGCAGTCATCAGAGAACGTGGTTAGCCATAGTCCTCCTGTGTTTGTCTGTACTTCTGAGAAGTATATGCAGAACAGTAGGGGTCCCAGGACCGAGCCTTGCAGGACACCACTTGTGACTGGTTTAGAGTCGGACCTGGAGCCCGCTATTCTTACCGTGTGAGTTCTGTCTGTAAGCCAGTTGGCAACCCATCTCGTGACGTAGGGGTTTATGTTCAGGCTGGTGAGTTTTTCTGTAATACCTGAGTGGGGAATGGTGTCGAATGCCTTGGCGAAGTCACGGTAGGCTGTGTGAACCACCTTTCCCTCGTCTATGGCCTTGGTGACTGTCTCAAAGAAGTCAACCAGCTTTAGTAGGCATGATCTGCCCTTAAAAAAGCTTAACTGGGTCAGGTCAAGTGTTTGGAGGTTCCCAATGTCTTTGTTAATGAGTTCCATGATGATGCACTCCATAGCCTTGCAGACCAGGCTAGTCAGGCTTATGGGGCAATAGTTACCAGGGTCAGTTGTGGCCCCTCCTTTGTGGAGAGGAATAACCGTTGCTGTGCACCATTCTATGGGCACATAGCCTGTGGAGAGGCTGAGGTTGAACAGCGTGTTTAGGTGGGGGGGTTAGTTCGTTCTGTAGTTCGTGCAAGACGCAGCCTGGGACACCATCTGGTCCCACTGACGCTGTGTTTTTGACTTTTGAAAGGGCCTACAGGCCATTGTTTTTGAGATGGTTTACTGTGATTTCTGGGACACTACACTTCTCCGGTATTGTTGTGGGCCCTTTTGGAGGTGAGAGGGGGGTGAAGTTTGCACTGAATCTATCTGCCAGGATGTTGGCAATATTAGTAGGGTCAGTATATTTTGTGCTATTTTGCACTAGTTCAGTGCATATATGTGAGTTGCCACTTAGATTCTTAACATAGCTAAAGAAGGCTTTGTGGTTATCTTTTGAATCCTTGGCTATTTTTCTTTCGAAATTAGCCTTGGATGATTTCATGAGGGACCTTAGTTTCTTACTGATACTGATCAGGGATGTCTCTCCGTCTTGGGATTTGCTTTTTTTTCTGAACTAGTTTCCTCTTTCTATTGTATAGCCTATTGCAGGGGTCCACCAAACTGGTTTCCTTCTCTTAGAGGAGTGAGTCTTGGTTTTGCTAGGGATGGCTCGATCCATGCATCCTTGTAGGTGCTCATAGAGTCCATTTGTAAAGGTTTCTGCATCTTGGGCAGCATTATCCTTTAGCGTGGGGGCTGTGAAACTTAACACCTCTGTCTTAAGTAAAGTGAAGTTTGCTTTAGAAAAGTTTTTTACTGTGGTTTCTTTAGTTGGGGGTGGTGGTGGGGTGTGGACATCCAGAGTGATTAGTTTATGGTCTGATCTAACCAGTGATGGGTTGACCTCCGGTGTGGAACACCTTTCGCCCATGATGGCGATGACCAGGTCTAATATGTTTTCACCTCTGGTAGGGGAGTTTATCACCTGATCCAGGGCATTTGAGTTGATGAATTCCAGGAAGCGATGGGCCTGGGAATTTGTACTCAAGTAGTTTTCCCAGTGAATGGTAGGGTAATTGAAATCGCCCAATATTAGGGTGTCTGGTAGGACCTTCATGTTTGCCATTTTCTCTAGAAAGGTGGAGTGGTGGTCCTGGGTCATGGAGGGTGATCTGTAGCAGGCCACAATTTGCATTGCAGATTTGCCCGGTGTTAGTTGCACATGGATGATCTCAGAGGTATCATGCTGCGCCACTAACCTGGAGGTGTAGGTATCCTTGATGAGTATGGATACACCCCCTTCTTTTCTGTTTCGGTCCGTGTTCTGTGGCCAAAACGTGTGGTATGAGTTGTAGCTCAGTAGTGCTGGGGTGCTCTCTGGAGCCTTGAACCAGGTTTCATATTATTTTAAAGGCTGGCTAGTGTGCATTCGTGTGAAACTAAATTTTTTTTAGGTGGGGGTGGCTAGCTGTGCTATGGGAATTTATCCTCTTCATTTGCTCAGCTTAAGTCTGGAATTAAGGGCTGGCTAGTGCACAGTTTTGAGAAATAAATTGGAATATTTATGCTATTTTTTTCTTGGGAGGGGGTGGCTGGTTGTGTTATTGATGAAATAAGTGGTGCTTAGTTTAAAGTTGGGCATTAATGGTAGTGTGCATTTATGTGGAATACATTTGAATATTATATGAAACAGATTAGAAACTGCTCTCAGTTTTACAGAATGTTCTTGTATTTGCCTAATATGTTTGGCCTGCGAGTTACTCTCATATCATTTGCTTAGCTTATAGTCTGCCTTTACATGACTAGTATGCATTTGCTTGAAATATGCTGCAATCTTCACTCTTTCTCTCACCCTCTCTTGGGCTGTTGTATTTGTAAACCCAAGTTAAAACTGCTTCTGATTTTGCAGAATGTCCCTAAGGTTGCTTCGTCTTGATCTGTTCCTAATGGAATTTTGGGTCAACAGTCCACATAAGTTACCAAATCCCGAAATACTGGGTCAGCTTTTGGGATTTGATATGATAAATATTAAATGTTTTTTGGTCAACAAAAAATTGGAAGTATAATAACATATGTGAATATGATGTTTATATTAGTATTAGTGTTACATTTTTTTTATACACGTTTTTTAGTATTTTTTATGCGGTAGATATTGGTGTAATAATTAATCTATTAATTGTATAATTATATAATTGTATCTTAATTGGTTGTTAATGTTTTAGTATAGGTACTTGTAGGCTTGTAGATTATTTTATTCTGAAGAAGTCTATCGGACGAAAACATTGAATAAATTATTTTATATTATTTCTTGGCTTGTTTTTCCGAGACACCAGTGTTTTTTTGGTTTTTGCTGTTGGTATCGCTGGTTTCTCAGTTTTTTCATTGTTACTTGGTGGTTTACCCATGGCTAAAGCTAAGGAAGATGAGCAGCTTGATTTGAGTTTTTATCCAGTCCTGGACAGCCAAGATTCCGTTCTGGATGATGTAGCAGCTGTTTTGGGAGAGTTACAAACTTCATTGACTTTGTTGACCAAAAGACTTACCAAGAGAGAAGGAAGAACTGAAGGTATTACCTCTAATAAGGAGGCTAGTAAAGATTTTATCGGTGATAAAAAAAGCAACAATATAAAAAGAACATTGGCAGAGCTAATATTTATAAAGATGTAGCTTCTTTCTTGAACGGGACTAGTAATCCCTTTGCAAACTCACTGAAACATGGGGAAGATATTAGACTGAATAACAGCATAACCAACCAATTTTTTGAGCTAGAAAAAGGGCTCAAAAAATATTGAGCGCTGTTAGTGGAGAACACATATTTCAAACACTGTATACAATGTAACACCGTGCCGAAGGGGCTTAGATTTTTTAAAGTCCCCAGTGGAGTGAGCAAAGATGATCCGTTCTTTGGTAAACTAGTGACGTTTTTCAATGTCGCTGGGTTGGACTTTCTCAAATTATTAATTGCTATAATTAATGACTCTATAATATTGTTGAAAACTCAGTTGAAGGAGATTGATTGTAATATCAAAAAGCAATTAGAAAATGAACGAGATGGTGATGAGAATTACCAAGAGGTGTTTGACACAGTGGAAAAATATGAAAAGGCGGTCATAGATAGAAAAATAAGTAAAATAGAAAGAGATATGAAAGATTATTATGCTGGGACTGCTTATTTCATTAATGTGGAAAAGAGGGATCAGAAATTCGGTGCTTCATCCTTTCAAAAGAGCTGTTTGAACTCTAAGACAACGGGCCCTTTAACTGAAGATAATAAAGGAGCAATCAGTGCACAACAACGTTCTGACGTCACACAGGAGCAGCCAAGAGAGTCCGGGGTTAACATGGAAAACAACAAGCCAGGCAATTCTTTTGAACAAATGGCTGCAGGCTCTTCAAAAAACTTCAGGGCGAGATCAAACAGAATGCAGTCAGGCCAAAAAAGAGGCAGGAGCCAATTTCGGAAAAAGAACTGAGCGAGTACCTGAGTATTTCCGTGAGTTCGTAGATTAAATTATATAATCTAATGGACATTTGTTTAACAGATATACAAGAGCATGTTTTAAAACTAGGTTTAAATTTTATACCTAGTAAGTGTGCTACTGTGGCTAACACTTTATTAGATTTGAAAATGTATATCCGTAAGTTGAATTTAAGTTACATTATGAAAGATGTCAATGTTAGACCAAAAAATTATTTGCATAAACCTTCAGTGTATAATCCCAGTTTGCATTCGACTTTAAAGGTATTTGATAGCTTTTGTGAGAGGGATGCTAGGTCCATCTTAAAAAGCAAGACAAAACAAAAGTTTTTTTTTAATGTAACTAATGAAGAAAGAAAGGTTCTTTTGGATTTAAGAAACGAACATGATTTACATTTCATGAAGGCGGATAAAGGTGGTGGGTTGATTATAATGTGAACCATAGATTATAATAGGGCCATGGAAAGTTTATTAAACAATGAAAGAGAATATTGTGAAGTAACTTTTAATATTATTGAAAGGAGCTACAAATATATACAATATTGCTTGTACGACTTTTTGATGAATGGCGATATAACTATGGAGTTGTATAATTTTCTTTTGGTTGAAGAACCTAAAGTGGGTATACTATTTGGTATACCCAAAATTCATAAAAATACAACAAACCCACCCTTTAGGCTGATAGTTTCAGTGGCAGGGAGTTCTACTGAAGCTATCTCTTTGTTGTTAGATTCTGTTTTAAATCCAATAGTATAGAGTTTGCCTTCTTTTGTGAAAGATTCTTGGTCCTTTCTAGACAAAATTAGAGAATTTTCTGACAACATTTTGAACATGACAGATTCAGGTATTTTAGTTAATAAAGAATTGACTATGTTAACATTGGACGTGACTTCATTATATACTTCCATTCCACAAATAGAAGAAGTGGAGTTTGTTGTTAACTTTTTAAATAAGTATACTACATGGAGTGAGTCCAGTATTAAATTATATGCAAATCTGTTAGTGTTATTATTGGTAAGTAATTATTTTATTTTTAACAAGAAATATTATAAACAACTGAAGGGAGTTGCGATGGGGGCTACAGTAGCGCCGGCCTTTGCTGGATTGGTCATGGGATGGTGGGAAAAATAAATTCTACTAACCCTAAAGTTCTTTTCCAATGTATTATTTTATTGTAGATTCATTGACGACCTTTTTTTCATTGTGAAATGTGAAGATATCATGGATAATAATAATTTTTTGGAAGAGATAAACAGTAGCTGTAGTTTTCTAAATTTCACCATTGGTGATAGAGGAAATAGAGTAAGTTTTTTGGATGTAGATTTAATTTGGAATGTAATGGAAAATAAGTTTTCTAGTGGAGTTTACAGGAAGAAAACATATATAAACAACTATTTACATTTCAAAAGTAATCATCTAAATTTTATAAAAACGAATATTCTGAAGGGTTCGTATATAAGAGCCTCTAGGATAGTTAGTAAGGACATTGATTTCATTAAAGAGATAAGAGTTTATTACTCAATTATTTATTAACAGAGGATATCCTATAAAGTTGTTAAATAAGTTAGTATCTAATATAAAGAAAAGAAGAGAAGATGATTTTCTGCCTATTTTAATCAAAGGATTACTGGTAAACAAAAAACATCATGTGCAGGAATCTAGTGAGATGGTACCTAGGTGTGCCACTGAGATGTCAGTAGACAGTGAAAATATTAAAAGTGCTATACAAAATAACTGGAAAATTATTAAGGGCAACAATGAATTAAGTATAGTATTGGGAGAAGTACCTAAGTTTGTTTATAAGAAGAATCAAACTATTAAAAACATGCTTCAGTGTGATGAAACTCTCATTTCACCTCCAGTAACAAGCAAAACTAGCGGGATGTTTAAATGTTACAATTGTAGTGCCTGTAGGTATATTCTGGAGGGACCTTGCATTAATTTAGAGCATTATGATAAAATTATAAGTATAGATGGAAGATATAATTGTATGACTAATAATGTTGTGTACGTTGCTTTATGCTCAGGCTGTTCTGCATATTATATAGGCATGACTACAAGGAGCCTTAGTAAATGCATAAAAGAACATTGTTATGCAATAAAGACTAAAGATGTTAATAATGCCCTTTATAGGCACACAATGAAATGTACACTTAATAAAAAATTTATGTTTTCTATTTTAGAACATGTTAAAGGTGATTTGAGGGGAAGTAGTATGAAAAATAAGGTAGAAAGAAAAGAAACTTTGTGGCAATTAAAGCTGGGAGCAGATGTCTCGCCAGGCCTTAATGATATGATAAATATTAAATGTTTTTTGGTCAACAAAAAATTGAAAGTATAATAACATATGTGAATATGATGTTTATATTAGTATTAGTGTTATATATATTTTTATACACTTTTTTAGTATTTTTATGCAGTAGATATTGGTGTAATAATTAATCTATTAATTGTATAATTATATAATTGTATCTTAATTGGTTGTTAATGTTTTAGTATAAATACTTGTAGGCTTGTAGACTATTTTATTCTGAAGAAGTCTATCGGACAAAAATGTTGAATAAATTATTTTACATTATTTCTTGGCTTGTATCCAAGGCACCAGTGTTTTTTTGGATTATTACTAAAATAATTCAGATAGAGGAGGAGGTGGTAGAAAAAATCTCCGTGGGGGGGGGTGTTAAATAAAAAATAAATTCTGCACTGGTTGTCAAATATGCTAGGTATGCCACTACACAGAGATTTGAAAAACATTAATTTCTTGTCAGAAGACAGTAACCTTGTTGCAATTTTCAAAAATATGTACCTGTTCCACTTTATCCTCTTCATAATATCTCTATCATTTTAAAGTTTATAGATAGCCCATAAAATTTCAAAATGTATGTGGAAATATACATGTAAAGTTTTTATTACACATTTTGGCCTTCTAAGAGTGAATGGGAATTGTATATAGTGCATGGAGCACTGTGTCTACGCTTCAAAGTTGGGAAAAAGATATAAATCTGTTATGTTCTTCTATAGCACAATACCAGATCTTAACAGTACTTAGTGGTGCTTAATAAAACCTTGTTATGGACACCTAAGCACTGTTAATATTAGGCCTTGTGATAGGGACTAACAGTGGACAGTGCTGGCTGGCGAAAACAGTGGGAGAAGGTAAAACAGCTTTTAAAAGCTCTTAGAATTTCACTCTGCCACACTTACAGTCATGTAAAGCATGACAGAACAAAGTGAGTAACAGCTTTTAAAGCTATTAGTTCCATAGATGAGCACTTCATTTTTCCTTGTATATATCTCTCAACTATCTGCATATAATTTTCAGAACATCCTTGAATTTTTCCTCTTATTTTTTCTTTCTCCCTTGTAAAATATTTGAATTTCTGGTAAATCAAAAATTACAGTCAATCAATAATGCCAGACATTATTGTTTCATACTTCATGTTCAGAAAATCCACGTTGATGCAAAACCTGCTGCTCTATTAACTTTTTCAAGTGAATTAGAAAAATATTTAAAAATTGTCCCTGATTTTGATCCTTTGTCCTATAATTATTTTTGGATTCATTCTTTTGCAAAGAAGTTGAGAGGCATGCTGTTATCTGTTTGACAGTGTTAAGTGCCTTCAAAACCAGTAAAAGACTACACTCCAACACTATTTTTTCTGTAACTGGTATTATGTGGAGCACACAAAGCTCCATGTACCACAAATAATGATAATTGGGTCATAACCTTTTTATGATGATTGGGTCATAACCTTTTTTTAACTTGTTCTCAACATGGATGCCAAGATTCACCTTTACATTAATTTCTAAAACTTAATAAACTGGTTATGATCAGAAATCCAATCATAATCCTCTGTATTGCCTTTACCCCTTTTTCTCATCATCTTGTTCATCACCAGTCCCCTTTTTTGCCATTTTTCTACATGGGGTGGGGTGTTGTGTTAAATGTCACCATCTCTCTCCCGATTCAGTGCCACACAATCTGTCCACCTGTTTGCTGGATGCTCTTCTTCCCCTTTACCTTCTTCCTGTCTGAGACAAATCTTCTTCCTCAGATTGTCTTCGCTTTTTCCTGCACAAGTGCCTGAGCCACTGTAATTTGTTCTCTTTGATCTTTTCTACAAATGAAGCTACTTTGGCTTCTCTTCCTCAATTCTTTGTTTATCCAACAGTGTGCATCCTACCACCCATCTCAGGCATTTTATTTTCATCACCTCTAGCTTCCTCATCTGCTCTGCCTTTACTGCCCAGGTTTTTGTACCATATAGTAATACTGGTCTCACAACTGTTTTCTACACCTTACTTTTCAGCTTCTTTGGCATTCTTCTGTCATAGAGTATACTTGACACTCTATGCCAGTTGGCTGCAGCCCCTCTGATTCTAGTTTTGACCTCTTCATTCAGACTTCCCTTCTTCTCATCCCCCCTTCCCAGATATTTGAAGCTATTAACCTGTTCTAATATCCTCCCTTTTATCGCAGTTCTCAGCTTCTTCTGATTTCCCCAATTTTGCTGTCATAGCAACTGTTTTAGCTGTACTTAGTTTCATCCCATGTGCCTTCAGTTTTGCATTCCATTCCCCTATCCTTTGCTGAAGTTCTCGTCCTGAGTCTGCCTGTAATGTCACATCATCTGCATACAGCAACTTTGTTAATTTGCCCCTCTGACCTGTTTGCTAATGTAGCCCATCACCAGTATGAACAACAGTGGGCTGAGAACTGAACCCTGATGTAAACCTTCTCCCACTGGGAACCCATCTGCAAGACCAAACACTGCTCATATTTGAGTCAGTGGGTCCTTGTACATACCTTGCACTAATTCTACCAATGTTTCTGGGACTTTGAACCACCACTACAGCACTTCCCAAATCAGCTTTCTTGGGACCTTGGCATATGCTTTCTCCAAGTCTAGGAATGCCCAGTTAGACTCTTTCCTCATCTCTAGCTTTTCCTCAGCTGTCTGTCTCACTGCAATCATTGGGTCAGTTGTGCTGCACTCTGATCTGAATCCAAACTGCTCATCTCCCATCTAACTTTCTACTACTCTGCATATCTGTTTATCATTCACCCTCTCCACAACTTTCATGCAGTGTGACAGGAGTTTCATACCTCTGTACTGCCCACAGTTGTGGATGTCCCCTTTGTTATTGGACACTGGCACAAGTATGTCTATTCTCCAGTTATCAGGGATACACCTTTCTCTCCACACTAGTATGAGTACCCTCAGGAGCCATTTCTCCCCTATGTCACCCAGCATCTTTATCATATCTGCTGTGACCTCATCTGTGCCTGTTGCTTTCCCTGACTTTATTTTCCTTAGTGCTATTCTTACTTCTTTTAGGGTGGGCTCCTCTTCTTCTCTCATTGTAGGCTGTGTCTGTGGCAGTACAGCTTATGTGAGGTTTTCTTCATTTAGAAGCTGCTGGAAGTACTCCTTCAATCTGCCTTTGATGTCCTGTGGACTGGTGAGTAGGTGGTTGCTGGCATCCCTTATGAAGGATGTCTGACTATCATCTTTAGCTTTCTGGCTTTGCCTTGCAACCTGATATACTTTCTTTGTGCCCCCTACTCTGTCAATTTCCATAAGCTGGTAGAGGCCAACAATACCCTATTCTTTGCTATTGCAACTCCTTTCTTAGCCTCTTTGTTACCCAGTTAGTATTCCTTCCTATTTTCGGTCTTCTACTTTTTCCTGCACTCCTTCTTTCTTTGATGACTTCCTGGACTTCTACATTCCACCACCAGCTTTCCATATGTACCTTATTTTCACACCTGGCTTGGCCACATTTCTGTTCTGCAGTCCTAACACATGCAATTTTGAGTTGCTGCTATTCTTCTTCAACTCCACCTATTTCTTCCTCTTCTTGGGGTGCTAGAGCCCTGAGTAATTCCTTGAACTGTTGTACTTTCTCTCCAATCAACTTCCAGGTCTTCAGCCTAGTCTCTGTTGACCTTAGTGCCTTCTCTGATAATTTCTTGCAGCTAATTTTGACCACCAGTGGTTTATGCCAACTGTTTCACTGAGGAGGACTTTGCAATCACTTATTGTACCTCAGTGCCCTTTCCTTACTAGGAGGAAGTCTACCTGACTTGCATGTTCGCCACTCTTGTATATGATCTTGTGACTGTCTGTCTTTCTGAACCATGTATTGGCTACTATCAAGCCATTTGCCAGACAGAAGTCTAGAATGGCCTCTCCTTCTTTATTCCCGCTGCCCCTCTCATGTGGTCCCAGGACGTTCTCATATCCAGTTTTATCTGTCCTGATATGTGCATTCAAGTCACGTCACCCATTATCAACACCAATTCATGTTGTCTTATTTTATCTAGTAGGTCTTGCAACTAATGTGTGAATGCACTCTTTTTCTCACTGTCACAACCCTTCACTATCATTACAATGGAGTCTGACTGCCATGAGTCTGTCACTAATTTTGATGACATCCCTCGCTGCCTTCTGAAGCCTCTCTCTCTCACCACAATTCTGACACCATTTCTAGCCTGTCCTCCTCCTGAGTAGTAGACTCTGGATTCTAAGCCAAGTGGCTTTGCTGCACTGCCCTTCCATCTTATCTCTCAGATCCATAGGACATCCAGCCTCCTCAGTACCATAATGTCATCCACTTTCAAGCTCTGTCCTGTCAGAGGACCTACAGTCATAGTTCATGGTTGGCAGGTTGACTGGTTTTACTTCCAGCTTTTGCTCAAAAGAGCTATCCCTGGTAAACCAGGCTGGGCAAGTGAACATTGGAAAGCCAGTAGCTTATTGACCAGGGCTGCTGGGCTTTATGACAGGCACATACCAACCAACAGGGGCACATACATCCCCTCCCACCTTAAGATTGGATCCCTGCTGTAGGTCGGAGTTGACTGTATCCTCAACTCACTTATCACCAGCAAATACCCATGTCCATTTGTTGACATTAGTCAACATGACAGAATCACCTTGAGCCATATTTTACACCATTGAGTGGCTAGCACTGCCATGGCATGCATTCTTGTGATCCGTGTTCTCCTAGCTTGAGGATACTGTGCACCACAGTAGATGCCCAAAGCGGTTGGTCTATGCAACTCTTCCCCCTATAAGGCACTATGTAGAGTCTGTGCTGCTGCCCACAGCTCCATTCATTAGTGAGTTTGAGTTGGAAACACTCAGCATTTTTTTTGGTGGTGGGAGAAACTCCACAGAGACAAAGGGAGAGCATGCAAATTCCAGACAGTCTCTGAACAGAGGTCAGGATCAAACCTTGTACCGTGTGCATGGGATGTGAAAGACCTGAATCATTTTGCCCATTAGTCTTACAAAAAGAATACAGGGCATAAATGCAATATCCTATGCAGATCGCCTCAAAGCCCTGTCTCTACACTCTGGTTCCTACGGACTACTGAGACACAATCAATGCCTGATACACAAGGCATGCTTGGATCCAGCTCTGATGAATATTTTGCATATCTGCAAAATGAACAGCATCAGAACTAGTAGATCTAAGGACCTGAATTTTGCTTGTGATGTAAATAGGGCATGTTGGAGAGACAGATATGCATCTTAGAGAATTCCAATTCTTTTGAATAGGCTTTCTATCCATGTGAAACAGAGTCCCACCCTAGCCCTATTCACGTGTAGCCTGCACCAGTGGATGGGAAATCAAAAATTCATCACTAGTCTGGTGCCCATGTCTCTGATGGATAGAGGCATGCCTTATATAAATGTCTAAGATACAAGAATTTGTGAGATAGTTTTGGGTTGCATGGTTAGGCTTATAAAGGTCCTTGCTTAGTATACACATAAAAACCTATGAAAGAATGGGGCCCTGGAGATGAGCCTTGTATATGGATGATAGGCTAACTGAAAATGAATCAGAAGTTGGGGTTTTAATAAAGCAAAATATGTTTCTGTTGCAGAGTCATAAGACCAGGCCTTAGAGAAACTGCCTCCAATTATATGGAATGAAGGAAGAGTATATAGCCAGGACCTTGAAGATGTTATTCTGGTATGGTTAAAATATTTGGGTAGTCTACATCTCCTAAGGTAGAGACTCAGTATGTTCACTAATGTCTGGTGCCCAAGGCCTCAAATTCCCAGATACCATCCTAAGTGCAATCATTATTCAGTTTGCAGCCTACAAGAATAAAGAAGCAGTCCTGAGAGCTGCATGTGCTAAAGAGAAGTTACTTTATAAAAGGTCACTTGTACAGATCCAATCCATGCTTACATGTCCTTTCTAACTCCTACACAGACCCTGTCAACATCCACCATTATCCATGGAGTTTAATAAGCAAGTAGGGAATGGAAGTAGAATTCCAGGCCTTATTTCCAGACCTTATGCACTCTACAAGTGCACCTAAGGACAATTTAAATTTGCCAATCTAAGTAGGTGAGAAGAAACTGGAGTACAAAAAGAAAATCTAGGTGAACACACGGAAGACATGTAAACTCCACAGAGAAGGCAGCACAACTGAGAAGCAAACCAGAAAACCTGTTTCCATGAGGTGACATTACTACTCACTAGATCACTGTGCCACCCATGTTTAGACCATTCAAGTAACACTAACCCAAGGGAGAAAGGAGTTGCTCCCTTTGTAGTGATGATAAAACAAAAAGTCATATGTAATCTCTGTTATCCATCAAAGGTAACACTACAGCACAAAGAACATTTTCAGTAACTGCTACCTGCTCCATCCTCATGGTCAAAGATCCCGTTGAAGAGTAAAAGATGTCAGGAAGAAGGCTAAGGTACAATGGAAGTATGCTAATTGTTTACACACTTCCTAACTGGCACTGAACTTTAGAGTATGTGCATAGAGTTTCTGGTCTTCAGCTGAAGGCCCTTTGGGGGGGGTGGCAACTGTGGAATCCATCTGCAGTAAAAAGTGCAAGTAGAACATACCATAAAGTAGATGTTCGAATTAATCACGGTTGCAGTAGCCTAAGCTACTTGGGTTATATCGTGCCAAGGATATGACCAACCAGACAGATTTTTCAAAGCTTAAGGGCACCTTTCATGTGCTCTGTCTGGAGCACCCTGAAAAGTAAATATTAGGGAAAAATAAAACATATAAACATATGTAAAAGCATAGATATACAAGAAGTACATATGTCCACACCCTGGAAAAACAGATAAGACACTGGAAGGGGATATTGTCAGAGGGGACAGCAACTGCAACAGTGACCAGTTGAAATATCTGCTGTTATGGTAAATTCCAGTTACACAAATGTACTATGTTCAACACTGGATCACTGTTGCAGTAACATAAGCTATTTGAGTAGACTACCCAGTGATGGCTGGTGATTTCAAATCAAAGGGGGGGGGTTTGCAGGAGATAGACGGATGGGTGGAGCCAATATGATGGGGTGTGGCCAACCAGAAAGGGGTGGAGCTATGCTCAAAACCATAAAAACTGGGCTTTAATTAAATACGCTGCCCTGGGTGCCAAACCATCATTATGAAAGTTCAATCAAGACAAAATGAAGTGTAGAAGAAAAAATATTTCAATGCATTAGCTACATGACAGCTTACGCAATATCTAGATGGAAACAAAAAGGTTGTGAGGCATGAAAAAAAATTACTTTTTAAATACATTACTGGAATGCCAGTCAAAATCAAGTATAAAAAAACAAGCAGCACTCAACTCAAACCACTTCTCCTTGCACTGCAGTTTGAATTATAATTTATATTCAGCTTTATAAAAGTACCAAGTAAGATGCTGAAAGTAGCAATCTCTGTGACACTCTCACTTGTGAAAATGTTTCTTATCCAAAAGAGACCTGCTGCCTGACAACAACTATCTACTTGTTTCATGGGGAAAACATGATTAAAGTAAAAAATGAACAGCAAACAAGAAACAAGGTCAAGATAATTTGCTTAAAGGATTACTGCACTGGTTATGGACCATACACGATAGATTGGCATTCTGTTTAGTTTACGGGTAAAGCCTGCAAAGATGACTGCAAGTCTCCAACAAATGTAGTGAGCCTCTGAAAATACTGTAATCCTGTCCTTTATTACAAATACAAATACTGTCATATGCATTTCAATACCTAAGACTTATACGTTATCTAGTTATATAAATATTCTCTGCATGGCAACAACAAAAAGGCTTTCAATGTTGGTAATTCTTTAACAGTATGCTTATTAAAGCTTACTTGCATCTTACAGTCTCAGGCAAGCTTACCAGATGGTCATTAAAGCATTGCTACTTAAACACAGAGCAACAGGCACTGCAACAACATGCATTTTCTGAATAAGAAGCATAAATCAACAGTATAAAAATATGACAGAAAAACAGAACATTCTGTAAAATCAAGGAGAGATGAAAAGCCACTATAGTACTTGTGTCTACCTTGGATGGGGGACTAATCTGTACACTTACACTGCATAACTGCTCCTTGCCTTGCTTGGACACATCCAGAGTCACTACATGGGGGAGTGGGTTGCAACAAGCATGTCACAATTTGAAATGTCTCTGGCTGATGGTGATGGCCGTGTCACATTTGTTATACCTCTCAACCTCAGAGCAAGAAATCTGAACAAAGCCATAAATAGAAGTGGGACAAAGGCCCAAAAATAAGGACAATTTTTAAATATTACTCTTATGAACTTAGAAAGATAATAGAATAGTAGGTCTTGCATTAGTATGCATTTTCTAAAGGGTATGAAATCTGAAACTCAAATGTCTGTCATTATTTTCTAGCTTTAATGTTTAATGATTTGCTATTAATTTGCTAGAAAACCACAATTTTATGAAAAACGGACCAAAAATGTAATATAAAATAGCCACACAATACAGCTGGGAATCTGTCAAAGAAATGGCACTTTTTAATATTAGTACTGCTAAGTTGTGCAGCTGACAAAATAAAAGAATCTCCATGCATTTCTGAAATAAATGTAATATGTAACTCTGACCATTACAATTATTTTTTAATTGTAAACCCTCCACATTTTCTTCCAAAATTGCCATTTTGTGGAAGGATTAATATTTATTTATTTATTTATTTCAGTTTGATTACCGGGGAAGTCCACTGGGTCAAGAAGAACCCATTTTCAGTGGAGGCCCGGGGAGAAAAGCTCCAAAGGCAGTACAACATGTATGTTGTAGAAGAATACAAAAAAACATAATACAACAGCAAGAAACAAGACACTGCACTGCAAAATTACAATAGAAAGTACACACACAGTAAGAATATTTTAAAATGCAATTTACAATAAGAAATAGAATACAATTTAGACATGAAAAAAAAAAATGCAATGCAACACTGCAATTTATAGGACACAGGAAACAAAAAAAAAATTTTAATTTTTTTTTTTTTTTTTTTTTTATAACTTCAATATTGTCATGTCATCCAGAAGTTAAACTAAAAAAAGCTAAGAGAAAGCTAGAGGTGAGAGGAGAGGAGGCAGGGGCTTGGGGGGTCTAGGGAATCTGGGATTAAGGGGTGAAGAAAGGCAAGAACATTTTTGAAGAGGAAGAGGTGAAGAAAAGTTTCTGAAGGAAGTTGTCTTTGTTTGGTATGGTAAGAAGAGAAGGGAGAGAGTTCCAGAGTTCCATTAGAGAAGGGATAGAAGAGAAGAGAGATGTTGAATGTTGTTTTTGGTCTTGGGATGAGATTAGATTTTGGTGTTCAGATCTTAGAGATGGGATGGGAATGTAAGGGGAGGATGTTGGATAGAGCAGGTTTCTTTAGGGTAGAATAATATTCTAATTGATTGTGGTTGTTAGTTAGAGATAGTCGTTTTGGGGAGTTCTAGTTAGCCCCAAGAGGCAGTGGAGGAAGGAGTGGGGTTGGAGTTTTGAGGTTTGGTGAATTGAATTTAGAGATTCAAATATTTTATAGCAAGGGGAGAGGGTGAGGGGAGGCAAGTAGACAGATTAGGAGAGGCTCCATAAAGTAGAGAGGAGAGGAGGGCAGGAGGGAAGTATTTGCTGCCTGAAATTTATAAATATTGAAAAATAAATGTAAGAGATTATATTTTGTTTTTTTTGGTTTTTTTTTTTTTGTTGTTGAATGTGGATGTCAATGTTAAGCTGTTAGTTGTGTGGTTGAGTTCACTTTTAGCATAGGGACCAAGCAAAGTGGAGTTAGCTTTTAAGTGATGTTGAAAGAGTTTTGTCAAAAGGAAGAAGGAAGTGAAGTATTTTGATTTTATTATTGGGAGGAAGGGAGAGGTGAGTTTTAGGTTTTTTGTTTGCATGAGGTTTTCTGTAGTGGAAAAAGCTGTTTGAGTTTTAGAGAGAAGTTCAGTAAAGAGAAGTTCAGTAGCGATAGATAAGGTGCAGCACTGAGACTGGATGACTAGCAGTGTGCAGGATGGAGATGTGAAGGTTGAGAAATGAGAATGTGAAAGTAAGGGACCGAGAATGGATCCCTGAGGGACGGAAGTAGGAGTCGGGTAGAGGAGGAGGTGTAGTTCTTCCAATCTGTCAGAGGGGATGGTGAGAGAGGTAGCTGCAGAAGTAGGCAAGGAAGGTTTAGAGAAAGGTTAGGGTGGAGAGGTGGCAGAGTATGGGTGATGGAGAGGTGAGAAGGAAGGAATTCCGGTCCAGCCGGAACAGTGGATACTAAGTCGGAAATTCTGGCTTGATTAACTGTTTCTAAGAAGGAAAGTAAGGCACTTATAGTGGTGTGGCCTGCGAAAACTGAATGTGGTGGGGTAGGGAGTAAGTTCTCTGTTAAGTAGGGGGTAGACTGGCGGGTGACACATTTCAAGGATTTAGGAGAGAGTAGGGAAATATTACAAGTAGAAAGAAAGTAGAAGTAGATTACCTCCCTTTATGAAGTGGTAGAAGAATGGGGGGAACCCAGGCAGATGGAAAGTATTTAAGGTTAATAGGGATAGATTAAGATTTGCTAAATTTAGAGAAGGTTTCTTCGGCTGTTGGGAGAGGAAGGAGGGGGGGGTGTCGGGGGCGTGGAACAAGGTTTTAGAGCTTTTTATAGTTTTTTTTAAAAAGTTGTGGAAACTGGGTTGAATTGGAAACATAGGGTGACAGTCCTTTGGAGAGTTTGTTTGGTTAGGTTGTTATTAGGTTAGGTTTGCTAGTTTGTTATCTAGAGGAAAATTAGGGAAGAGTAACATTTTGAGACAAATTTGGGGACTGTTGAGAGGTTTGGATATACCTAATTCTATAAAGTGATTTATTTGTGTGTACCTCTCAACCTCTTAATGCAGGAAATCTGAACAAAGCCAAATATTTTGGGGAAATGTACAGACGGTACTAAAAATTGCTCTTGTATAAACTTAGACAGTTGACAGAATAATAGGTCTTGCTTTAGCATACATTTTTCTGAAGGGTATGACGTCTGAAACTCAATGTCTGTCATTATTTAATGACTTAATTCCTAAATGATTTGCCAGAAAACCACAAATTTTATGAGGAACAAACCAAAAATAAGAAGCAAAAATCTATTAATTCTGTGACAATCTGGACAGTTGAGAGTTATAGTTCATCCAGGGCTGTCTTTGAGTTTGCTGCCGTTCCCTCCTCATAAAATCATGGTCGAATGGGGCCTCCCCCCTGCAGCCATTCCAATGTCCCATTACTTGGCTATTTCACCCCATTTACCAAAAACACTGTAATGTGCATACTGCTTTACTTCTATGATGATTTGGATTTCATTTAAAAGTTTTATTTTACATTTTACAGCACAAACACTAATAGACATCTGCTAAACAAAAAAATGCAGTCTCACAATGAAAATAGACAGCAATAAAACTTCTCTGCCCTTGAAACTCACATTAATTGAAACAGCATTGAAACCCACATTCAAAGAAAATACATCTGGCCAGTGGCAGATAAAGATTAACTATGGGCTGTTTTCAAATCATAGGCCCCTTGCACACAAAATATACATGTGTTCTTTGATATACCTTCAAGACTGTATTAAATTATATTCGATGTATAATACAGTACAGTTGTTAGAGGGCATTTTAAATTTACTGTTTTGAACATTTTTCCAGTAAACAATGAAGCAAAATGCATGCACCAATAATGACAAAACTGCCTAATTCAGAAATTTTCCATCATAAAAGTCTACTCAAACTTCTACAATCCACCAGTATCAGTAAATATGCACAATCTCTGCAGAAGTAAAAGTCATCTATATAATTCCACATTAAAGAGATTTGTAACTAATGAAGAGGTTGCTGCTAGCAAACAACTTTATATTTCATTGTTTCATCTACAAATAAAGTGCCTGTTAAATGATAAGCTAATAATATTGCAGTAGAGAATGGGTTTCAAACTGATAACAAGTTCATAGTTACTAGGTATCTCCACCAAAGAGGGCATTCTCAGGACTGCAGCATCCACCCCCTTTAAAGGTACAACAAGTTGTACAGTATCAGCAATGCATCTGTATACTGTGGGAGTAGAACCCACAGCCTTCTACAGTGAAAGCAAGTACGCTACCTGTTGTGCTATTAGCAATGACAGCTAACTCAGCATAAGCAGCACTAAATTTCTCTTCCCCTGAAGCTCTTAGCTCCTTGTAAAATCCACTTGACACTCAACTGTATCTCTCAACTTTGCAGCACATGAGCACAAGAAATCTGGAAAAAGCCAAAATTTATTGGGGGGTGGGGGACAAAAGCCCAAAAACCAGGGACACATTTTAAACATTGCTTGTATAACCTTGTAAAGTCGCTAGAATAAAATGCTGTGCTACCACCATGCATTTCACTGCCAAGTCTTCTACCTAGAACCCTGTGCACTACAGTCAGAGCAACATTCCACTATGCCAAATCAGCTGTTTTTTGAAAGACAGGAAGACTGAAACTTAAATGGCTATCATTTAGAAGTTCTCACCATAGCTATCAACTTCTTAGCACAAAAAAACCTGCACAAAGCCAATAATAGGGGAATACAGCCTCCAAACATATTCAGTAAATTCAGTTCTAACCATAGCTCTCAACCTCTTAGCACAAAAAAAAGCCTACACAAAGCCAATAATGGGGAAATACAGCCCCAAAAATAGGGACAACTTTCAAATATTGATCTTATAAAATTAGAAAATTGCAAGAACAAAATGTTTTGTGTTACCATGTACTTTCTGAAGAATATGAAGTCTGAAATTCAAGTGTCTGAAAATCCAAAAAAACAGATGAGGCAAAAATCTGAATGCTTTTCAGAAGTGGTGGTGGGTAGGGAATTCATATTCTTGCTACCTGTATCCAAGGTTGAGGGTTTGAACCTGGGTTTCTCTCTAGCCACCAGTTACAGTTAACTGGGGCATTTCACACACGTTTTAAAATACCAGATGTCTTCCTAATCTGGACTGCTGGTGAGACAGTCTGTGCACATGCGCCATACTGGTTTTGTTTTACTTTTATTTTTCTTTTTTATTTACTTTTCTTTTCTGATTTACAGCCGGGGGGGGGGGCTGCAGTCCTGCAGCTCAATAGCATGAGCCGCCCCTGAGACTACCACAGTTTACAAAAACTGGGAGGAGAATATATTTATGAATCCAGGAGCCCATGGAAAATGGTCCATTAAAAGCTAGTTCTGACATGGAAAAGAAATCCACTCTACAGTGATATTTAAATTTATCAACAGAGGACCAAGTTGTTGACTCTAGAAAATTTCAAGAGGCTACCCTTTTTAAAAGCCACAAATTAAGCCAAGGCTCTTGCATAGCAGACCCTATCCCTGCCTAAAAGTAACTTGCTATGATGAGAGCAGCAAAAGAAATAGCATGGGACAACCATTACAGATTGTCTGTTTTGACAGTAGTCCTTTATTTCACATTCACAGGAAACAATAGCTGATCGGTCTTCCTTAAATATTTTACTATGTCCAGTTAACATCTGAGCTGCCTGTAGGCATTCAAAGTAAGCAGGATTCTTAGTACAATGAATTGTTTACCTGAATTTCTTCCATTTCTTCATCCAGCTGAGTTGATACTGTGAACATTTCCTCCAGGCAGGTCAGGCATAAAGTTTTGAGAATTAAAATGGCTCAGGTCAGTTAAACTTTGAAATTAAACTTTAACTTTGAAATTTTTTTTCTGTAACTGAGTAGTTTAAAATAATTTAAATGACCATTTTGTGAGAAAAAATTTTGGTAAACTGTTTTACCTAAAACTGACAAACAGTACATAGCTCACTGACATAGTTTTCTGACTGGAATGGCAATCGTTTTTTTATGTCATGAAAAAGATTTCACTTATGACAACACATCTTGATGTGCTCCTCTGATTACTCAGTGATATCAAACAATAGTGTCTTCACCTGCAGGCTACACAAGCATTTTAGTCAAAACTGTAACGTTTATTTTGTACAAAATGGCAGCTCAGTAAGACTGGCATTAATGCTTGACTCATCACCAATACACTAGCTCTAGGAACTAAATTCAGTGCATTATGGGATACAGTCATTCTTAAAATGACAATGCTATACAGTTGCCTTAAATTGGTAAAGTCTATAATACATGTTCACAATGTAAACAGACCCAAGCAGCACTGCAAGACTTACCTCACATATTGTCTCAATACATTTCCTGTCATCCCCTCTCCAATGTCTTCTGACTGGTCATTGTTTTCCCACCATTGATCTATTCATATACCTACTCTCTTATTCCATTTAGCCTTCATCTACTTTTGCACAGCAACTCTCTGTGTTTCTTCTCATCCTTCAAGTTAAACTCTTCCACTTGTCTGTGTTACACACCTCCTCTCATTTCCTAACTAGCACATTCTTTAAAGCTGAATCCATATACCAAGATACTAATCCACTGCTCTTGTGTTTCCTCTGGAGCTATTCCTTTAAAAATGTTAGGTATTTATTCCCTCTTTCTTTCCTCATGCATTCAGATCTGAAGAAGTGTTCATAAACTCCACTTTAGTACTTTGTATCTTTTCTTCAACTGTTCAGAACTCATAACATTTTCTACAGCCTCCAAAGGTTTCTTAATATAACATATCCATTTTCTTCCCCATCTATAAGTCTCCAAGTCTTACTTAGTATTCCATCATATCTGCTTTTATCCTCCTGTTGTTTTTTTTTTTGCCAACCCTCTCTCATTTGTATCTATCAATCCTTCCTCAGTACTATTAATTGGTAACCATTCTTTCTCATCCATCACTCCAATCCCTTTTTCGTTTTCCTAGTTTTTTTTCTTTCAGATTCTATTTCCAATATTATAGCATATCCATCCTCTTTAAAACATCAGCACAGCTCACCATATCTGATCTTCCACCTGCTCTTAACTTCCCCTGCTTATCTTATGCCTTTTCCCTCCCAAAGAAGAAAAAAGCTGCAGTTGTGCACTGAATTTACTATAAGAGTAAATGTTCAAACTGATCAGTATTGCAGTAGTCTTGGGAATATGGGCTCTATCCTGCCAAGCATACTATCTATCCAGTCAGTATATAATGCTTCAGGCTGCCTCCTCATAGGCAGTTCATCCACCTGGAACACAAGAGACATGCTAGTATAAGAGGGATGTACAGATATGTCAGAACTCAAGGGATGCTGAAGATTATGGCTCTGAGAAAAAAAGTCTTGTTGATAGAAAAGGCAGTGAGTAAGATGATACTCCACCCCAGCCAGGAAAGAAATTATTCAAGAGGATGGAGGGAGAATTTACTGTTATGGTAAGTTAAATACACAACTGTACTATGTTTATCATTGGATCACTGTTGCAGTAGCCATTATAATAGGATATGAATGGCAAAGCTCAAGAAGAAAAGAGGGATGGAGATGAAGCAGAGTCCAGAAATTCCAATAGAATACCAATATCAAAGCCTACTCTGGTTCTGGAATTGAATCCAGCTTATAATATCTAGGAAATGTGTGAACTGAGGACCAAGCACCTGCTTCTGGAATAGATCTAGACTCCACCCTCTCCAGAGAGCCTCAAAAGTAACAAACAATCTAGTAAAATGAGCCTTGACTTTATGAGGGAGATTTATATAGAAATGGCTTTTCCTTTTTCTTACCCTCACTGGACACAGAGTCAGCTTAGTTTTCTAAAGTCTTTAGTTTTGTCCAGATGATATTTCAGTTGTCCATGGACATCCTTGCAAAGACTAATCCTCTCTCACTTGTTTTGAGGTACAGGATAAAAGCAGAAAGTTGGATAGTTTGATGGAGTGTAATAATGAGACAACTTTAGGCATAAATGGAGGGTGGTCATGGTTGTGCATCTGTTAATGTTGTTGCCTCACAGCAAGAGGTTCTCCGCTTCAATTCTCGGCTGAAGTGCCTTCTGTGCGGAGTCTGCATGTCCTCCCCGCGGTCGAGTGAATTTAAAGACATGGAGGTAGGTGCGAGTGTCTGTAGGCATGCCTTCTTTGAAGGCTGGGTGCCAGGCTGGTAACTCAACACCGTAAAAATTCACTGCCAGTCATTAGCGGACCGGAGTTCCTCTGTGGCAACCCCTAACCAGGAAAAGCTGAAAGACAGTTTAGGCATAAATGAAGAGTTAGTTTGGAGGGTTACCCTGTCCTTGTGACAGATCAAAAACACTGAGTAGACATAACGGACTGTAATTCAGATAACCATCTAGCAGAGATCAGAGCTACCAGCAAGACCATCTTCCAAGTTAAAAATATTTGAAAAGAGCTGGCCACAGTCTCAAAGGGAGATTGAGTTAACTTTTCCTAGACAAAATTCAAATCCCAAGCAGGAGCCACCTTTTTTCATAGAAGTCTGATATGCAACCCCCCCCCCCCCCTTCGAAAATGTTTGGCTTGACACAAAGATGAATAGCAGACAGGCTGAAATGACCAAAAGATGTACAAAGGCAGAAATGAGCAATTCATACAACTACTAGAGAATCAGAATGCCTTTGCTTGAGATTAATCCCATTCTCTATTTTGGTACCAAAAATCAAATATTTTCCATTTAGCCAAACAAGATTTTCTGGTTTCAGATTCTCTTGCCTCCTTTAATATCTGTTCACAACTTCAGGAAAAAGGTGCCTATAAGGGATCAAAACCCTATCTCCCCTAAAGTTAAAATGAGATTTTTGAATGTTGGGTTGAATCAAACATCCATTGTTCTGTGTGAGCAAGACCACCATGTGAGGAAGTTTTTGTTAATTGCCCCCACTAATTATATGAGAAGACAGAAACAGTGCTGTCTGGGCCAAATGGGAATTATCAGTAAAATCCTTGGCAAGTCTTTCCTGATTTTTTGATGGACTTTGCAAATGAGAGAAAAGGGAGAAGGTCTAAAGAAACATCTCCAACCAGGGGACTGAAAATGCATCTGTTTTCCAGGCTTTTTGGAAGGACTCCTGGAACAGACATGTTTCTGGTGTCTATTTATACATGCGAGGCAATCATATCTATTTGTGGACCTCCCTACTGGTGGACTATCTTCATGAAGACCTCAGGTGTGGCATCCACTTGTGATGGTCTCTCCTGAATTTGTTTAAAGAGTCTGCTACTGTGCTCTGCTCTGACAGAATATAAGTTGCCTGTAGAAATGTGCTGAAGTGCTATGTCCTGGGATATTAAGGCTAGTCTGCAAGGGGGGGGACAATTTGGTTACTCTTTTGTTTGTCTGTGTAGCACATCACATTGGTGTTGACTGTCACCACTAAGTGAGGTCTTAGAAACCAAAGCTTATTCGAGGCTTTCAGAATATTTAAAAGTGACATTATTTATTTCAGCTATATGTGCTTGTTTCTATGCCGCAGTTCCCAGATTTTTTGAACTTTGACTCCCTGAGTAACAGCATCCCAAGCAAAGCTGGAGGCATTTGTGGCCGCAATCTGTGAGGGGTTGGGAGGCATAAAAGGGACTCTTGGGTTGCATAGAAGTTGACTGGTCCAGCAAAGCAGTTTTTTTTATTCACAAAACTGAGAGTAACAGAGGATTAAAGTGTTGGTCTCAAACTTATTTGAGAAACCACTGGAACTTTTTTATATGAAGTCTGGCATATGGAATCATGAGACTAGAGGAAGCCATGTGTCTCAGAACTCTAAGAAAATCTGTTGTTGTGGACATTGTCTGTTGAGAAAGACAAAGGAAATGTTGGTGCTTGCACCACTGATACTGCTTGCATCACTAATGTTGTAAAAAATGTAGCACATTCACCTTTGGTGTTGGAAGACCAGAAGGCTATGAGTTCTACTTCCACTCCAGATGATTAAAATGCTGGCACTGCAGCACAGCATTAGATGGGTTCTGTACTTCTAAGTGTGTAGTTCTTCAGCTGAGATGTTAAACCAAGGTACTGTCTGGTTGAGTTGATGGTAGCTCAGATGGATGTAAAAGACCTCACAACACATATCAAAAAGAGCAGGTAATACTCCCTGAGCCTCTGGCCAGATTTCTACTCTTCTCAGAAGAAATGCACTTACTATCAATTAAATGGTGGAGTTACCAGACAGAAGGCAAAAACACAACTCTAACATGCTAGTATGATAAAGCCCTAGCATGAAAGGAAGGATCTAGTATTTAGAATCTGTAATAGCTCTCAAGAGGAATTGGGAGGGGGCACAAAGGAGGACGTCCAAGTTGTCGGCATGCATACTGATCAACAGCTTAATTTCAGCTCTCCCAGTATAAAAACAGGAAATGAGGAATAAGAGGCAGTGCTATTGTCAGCTTGGCTATAATTCAGTTACTGGCTAGTAAGTGCACTGCTTGGATGCCAGCAAAGAAGAAATTCAGTGAACCTGAAAGAAAATTAATCAGAAAAAGTGAAGAGAAAACATTGGCTGGAAGAATCCTGCAACTGTTCAGCAAAAAGCAGTTTAAGCTTCAGCTTCTGTACAAGAGGTGGCTTCTAGTAATTCAGAGGAAAAATAAATGAAGTGTACTCAGAGGTGATTAAAATAAATGAAACATTGAAGGAGTATATCAATTTAAATAGCAAAAGGCAGGATAAAAATAGAAGCTGTAGCCAGCTATTCAGATGAATAGGCTGAAATAAATAAAACACTGGCTGGATATGAGGCTTCTCAAGAAGAACTGTTTCAAAAAATGGTAGAAGTAGGAGACAGACCATATAGCAAAAACCTTCTGCTGTACCATGGTGATTGAAGAACAGTTCATTATCAACATAGGTTCCCTATTTTTTTGGGAAAGATCATCTTGTAGGATCATGGAATCCTCTGGGAAGTTTATGACTGCACCAAGTTTAAAGTCATCTGCAAACTTGGTCAGCTATAAACACTTAACAGTGACTTTGACCAACAAGATGCAAGTGCCAAAGAGGAATGGCCCAAGGATTGAACCCTGAGATACATAACTGGTAACAGTCATATATAGGAGATAGAGTAGCTCACCTCCATTTTCTGTGAGTCTATTTGTGATCCAGTTGTTATCCAACAAGTTACATGGGGATAAACATTTATCTGGGAAGGCTTTTCTATGATACCTGAATGCGAGATGGTGTCAAACTCCTTTGGAAGGTCTAGATATGCAGTGTGTGTGCAGTGATTTGCCTTCATCCATTGCTTCAGTAACCTTCTCAAAGTAGTCATCCAAATTAAGTAGGCAAGAACTTCCATTAACAAACCCAAAATGGCTTTTATGTCCTTATTAATTAATTCCATAATTATCCTTTCCATAACCTTACAGATGAGGCTGGTTATATTTATGGGTCTATAATTTTTTGTGTCCACTGACATCCCATCTTTGTGCAGAGAGATGACAGTTGCTGTCTTCCACTGGACTGGCTCAAAGTATGTCTGAAGGCTGAAACTGAATAATCTTTGTAGAGGACCTGACAGGTCCTGTTTCAGGCTGGCCAGTAAGCAACCTTATATGTTATCTTGCCTCATATAAGCAGTGGTCTTGGCTTTGATTAGTGCCTTGAGGATGTGTTTATGGTAGATTTGAGGAAGGTGTAGATATGGTATAAGATCTGAGCATGTAGGAGGGGAGGGGGTGAAGCTAAATTTGTCCACTAGCACATTGGCTATGTCCTCTGCCTCTTAATATGTGATATCATTTACTATTAGCTCTGCACAGCACTGGTAGTGTTTCCAAGGTTTCTAACATGGTTAAAGAAAGGTTATGTTTGCCTTTTGCCTGGGTGGCAATTTTTATCCCATATCTGGCTTTGGTTGATATGATCAGGGTGTGGAGTTCCTTCTCTAGTTTAGCAACAGCATTTTGGGCATTGTGTGAGTTGTATTTATTTTTACAGACAGTGAGTTTTTTTTCTTTTATTATAGAGCCTGTTTATATTAGGTTTTCACCAGAGGGATTTATTTTTAAATTTTGAATTGCATTTATTTTTGAGGGGGAGATATGCATCTATTCAGTTATTTTCATGTACACATAATTTGTCAGTAAAGGATTCAACTGACTTACTAGTGATGAGCACTTATTTTAATTGTTGCTTAATTTGTTAATTAACTGTTCATGTTATATATAGATGTATACCAAACATCACTGTAGGTAGCTTTTCGCTTATTTTTTATTTGGTACAGCTCTCAGTGTTCTTACATCACAAATAACTTTGCATTCAAAGCATACTTTTTCTCTTGTTCGTATTATTCTCATCGTTTTTCTTCACTTTGATCAATGAATTAGTGCTTAGGGCTTAAGCACTTTAATAAATATAAGTTGAAGCCAGCAATTATCCTCAGCTAACATAATGACTTAACAGTTCTACAAATGGGGCTGAGGCTGACACTCCACAAGACTCCTCATAATTCTGAAATGTATGCCTTCCTAGCTAATTGTCTTGTCTTCATTCAGCCCCATCTCTACTTTTACCTGTCTATCCTATTGTCAGTAATTCCCCCATTTCCTTGTCTTCTCTCAGTCAAACTGACATTGTGTATAGTGTTTCCCTGTGTGCTGTACTATCTGTTAATTATCCCCCAAACCACTCCTTTCTTGTTCCTTGCTCTTCTGCTCTAGCAGACACCCTATTTTTTGTTTTGCAAATATTGATACATAGGAATTATTTTAGAACTTCTGCCTTATTGGTGTCCTGATTGTATATGACTCCATTGCAATTATGCCTCCAGAGCTCTTTATTACCTTTATACTTTTACCCAGAATGCCTTTCTTTAATTTTTTCAGATCTCAGTGGCAATCTCATACTGTAACTTCAGTTTCACTTTCTGTACTTCTTTGAATGTTCTCTTCCTAGCCTCCTTAACCTCTTTTTTTTCTTTACTCTGTTTACAGATTTAGTCTCTGATAAGCCTTCTCTTTTTCACTGCTTCCTTTTCCACTGTAGTAAACTGTTTACGGATTATTTCTGTTTCTTGTAACGCAGTTCATACACAGACCACTTTCCATTGCTATGAATGTATTCTTCTTAGTTTTACTCTATACTGGTGTGTTTCCCCTTATTTAACTGCCATTTCCTATTAAATCATCAGACAGTCCTCAAATCTTATCATATCTCTATACATATATAGATTCATAGGATGATACTAGGCTATTGGCCTGGAGGCCCTTATAAGCCTAGCCAAGAATTTTGCCCATGTTCCCACAAATTAGCACCTGTTTCATAAAGATGTAAACATATGCATACTGCATCGACATTCACATTTGAGATGTATTAAGGAGTCCCTTGGGATATCAACATTTGTGTTTGTTGATGAAAGCTAGTGTAACCATATTCATATATTTATATATCTATATATCTATGTCTATATACATATATATATATATATATATATATATATATATATATATATATATATATATATACATACAGATATATAGATAGATATATACATATATGTGTGTGTGTGTATATATCTAAGACTCATTTTGTCTATACTGAAAATGTATAAAAATTTGATCTGAATCATTTAGTCTAAAACACATTTAGTCTATCTCATTTGATAGAAAAGTGTAGCAGGCTATAGAGAATGTATGCTGTATTGGTTTATGGTGTTAGGTTGATAGGAACTGCAAGATTACAAGGCACATTTGTGCCTTCCCTATGCCCACCCACAAATTAAAGTATCAGCAAGGATACACTATGTGCAGTGTTGTCTCTTTTCTCTGTGGTTGTGTGACAGTGGATTTAGTAGATTAAACTAAGGAGGTGTAGAGTGCAGAGGGGCTTACCCCCTGCAAAAATGAAATTTTGGAGAATTATTGTCTTTATATGAAGTTTTAGATGTAATGTGATTTGATTAAATTTGTTTGAGATTAATTAGGTTTTAGATGGCAAATTTTTAGATGTTTTATGATTAGATGAAAAGTGTCTTTGATATAACATAATATAATATAGGGGTGTGTGTGTGTGTGTGTGTGTGTGTGTGTGTGTGTGTGTGTGTGTGTGTGTGTGTGTGTGTGTGTGTGTGTGTGTGTGTGTGTGTGTGTGTGTATATATATATATATATATATATATATATATATATATATATATATATATATATGGGTCTAGGACTATTCACTGAAAGCACATTTCACTGAAACACATTTGACTGTGCACCATTCACTGAAAGCTCAATTCCCTGAAAACACAATTCACTGAAAGACATTTCACTGAAAGTTATATATGGCCTATTTCCCACTGTAGTGCGACCCTGGAGTTAGTATATATAGTAAGAGAAGGTGTGGGGGGCACCGTCCCCACATTGGAGGGGTGTGGGGGCGTTGGCCCCCCACCTATTTTAAACATTTTGAACTATATAAATGGATACTTGCAATTCCAATAAATTACTCTTTTCTGAACATAATATATATTCAAACTATGTGGGGGGCTACGCCCCAACACCTCCCCTTACTATATATACTAACTCCAGGGTCGCACTACAGTGGGGGAAAGGCCATATATAACTTTCAGTGAAATGTGTTTCAGTGAATTGTGTTTCAGTGAATTGAGCTTTCATTGATTTGCGCACAGTCATTTGACTTTCAGCGAAATGTGCTTTCAATGAATAGTCCAAGACTCATATATATATATATATATATATATGGTTCCCATTCAGAAGCCTGAAACATCATAAGCCTGAAAATCAAAAAATCCTGAAAAGCCTGAAAATGAAAAATCAGAAAATGAAAAACTCAAAATCTGAAAATCCAAAAAAAAATCAAGAAAAAAAAATCCTGAAAAAAAAAATAATAAACACAAATAATATGTCATATATAGACACTAATATCTAAGGCTTATGATGTTTCAGGCTTCTGAATGGGAACCTATATATATATATATACGGGTCTACTTCATAACATTGAAATTTCGTAATGTTGAATTTCATAACATCGAGACCATAACATCGAAAATTCAAAACAATGAAAACCCAAAGCATTGAAAACTCAGAGCATTGAAAGTGTGCTTCATAACATTGAAAACTACATTGCACAAGTAAATAATATCACCTCCACCTACAACAACACCTAACTAATAAACACACTTTCTACTATTTTTCTGCAGGAAGCAAGCCCTCCTGCACCACCCATGTGGGGGGCTCTGCCCCCCATGCCCCCCATAAATTAAATATACCAACTCCAAGATCGCACTACAGTGGAAGAAATTTAATTTCCTAACCTCAGTGCATGGTGAGGTTAAGAAATTAACTTTTTCCACTGTAGTTGTTATAGGTGGAGAGGATTTACGTATGCACTGTAGTTTTCAATTTTATGAAGCACAATTTCAATGTTCTGAGTTTTCAATGTTTTGAGTTTTCAATGTTTTGGGATTTAGATGTTTTAGTCTTAATGTTATGAAATTCAATGTTATGAAATGTCAATGTTATGAAGTAGACCCATATATGCACAAGGAAATAAGATCCCCTCCACCTACAGCAACACCTAACTAACAAACACAGTTTCTACTATATTACATGGGGGTGCAGGGGGGCTTGCCCCCCTGCAGAAACAAAGTAGAAAGTGTGTTTGTTAGTTAGGTGTTGTTATAGGTGGAGAGGATGTTATTTCCACATGCATTGTACTTTTCAATGTTATGAAGCTCACTTTCAATGTTCTGAGTTTTCAATGTTTTGGGTTTTCAGTGTTTTGGGATTATGATGTTTTGGTCTCAGTGTTATGAAATTCAGTGTTATGAAATTTCAATGTTATGAAGTAGACCCATATATATATATATATATATATATATATATATATATACATATATATATATATATATATATATATATATATATATATACATACACACACACACACACACACACACACACATATATATATATATATATATATATATATATATATATATATATATATATATATATATATATAAACACACTGGTCTCAGTGGATCATTTGCAGGCACAGCCAAAGTGAATAGGATCACATAAGAAATGAACAAAACATATTTACAGATACTAGGATATGCTAAAGAACATAAGTGTATCATACAACATTTAGTTCAAGAAACAGTTTACAATGTCAAAACATAGATGAAAAAAATATAATTATGCTTAGCAGAGCTTTTTGGATAAGATGTAGCCATAATGACCGAGGAGGCTTATGCTACAGGGATAACAATATATCAATCTATAGATAGGTATGAAGACATTAGAAGAGGCAAGTGATAGTTGCAAGAAGGGATACCAAGGGGAGAAGACAGAGACATGACAAGAGAATCATGCAGAGGGAAGAGGAGTAGTGTGAGAGATGCAAAAAGAAGAGGAAGGTAGGATGGATGAGGGGCAGAAACTGAGAGAGAACAAGATGAGATAGTGAAGGATGAAATAGGGATAACGGGTGTGATAGAGTTTCAGGGTTCATGTGATATGACCTGTGTGAGTGCAGCTGGACTTTGTTTGGGTGAAGAGGTGTTCCTTGAACTGTTGTCTGAAGTCAGAGAACTTTTGCACATATCTAATTGAGAAAGGAATGGAGTCCTATAGTTTAGGTGCTAGGATGGAGAATGCATGGTCAGTGCAATGAAGTTTAGTTTTTGGAGTTACTAGGGTAGGTTGAGATTGAGATACCCTTAAAATTATATATGTGGGTTTTGGTGAAAAGTTTGTGAGTGGAAGGGGAACATGTCTCAGGAGAAAGGGCTTTGTGAATTAGTGATCCTGGTAGGCTCTCAAATGTACTGGGGGGCCATCTAGCTTTGCCAAGAGTTAGGCAATGGTTTACATTAATAGAGGAGTTAGTAATGAACTGGCTGATATTATTGGAGATGGTTTGCAAGGTGGTTGCATTTTTCTTGAGGCTACAACTATTATGGGTAATCCATATTCAAGTAATTTGCCTATGGAAGCTTTGGCCGGCTTGGACAGAAGAGGTGATAGCTTGATTGCCTAGAACAGTACTGTGTTGATCTTTTTGGATGCTTTTTGAATGTATAGTTGAAAGTTAAGATTGGTGTAGCCAAATTCCAAAATATTTGAAGGATATGATAGTTTCTATGGCGGTATTGTTAACATCTTTAATATTAAGGAAGCTGTGTACTTTGATTATTTTTGGTTGGTTCTAAATAGCACTGCTTTTGTTTTTAAGGGATTCAGTAAACATTTCTGGCCTAATAGCCATTGGTTGAGGGTTTGGAAGTCATCTTGAAACTGAGTTTTTTTTAATAGAGTGGGATTTGTTTGACCTGTATTGATGACGTATCATCTGCATAAAGAATTAAATGTATCTGGGGGTGATATACAGTGAATATAAATGCCAGGTTTTTGTTATATAAAAAAATGAGGGCGGTGCCTCCACACCCCTCCTGGAAATTACCCCCCCCATTGCTTTGACAAGCCTCATCTGCAAAAGCCATGGAGAGGAATGGAACTCATAAATAAAGACATAGGGACTTTGCAGACTTTGGATCCATCCCAGATCATGCCTTTAAAATGAGGGCAAGGCAGTCCATACAGCCTACCTCCTGACCTGGCAAAGGCCACACAATACCCCCCACTATATCATCATCGAAAAAATCATCAGCTTGAAAAAACCCCCATAATCATCTCAAGCAAACAATATAAGGACAGAACCCACAGGGTCAGGAGGGGAGAGTTGCTGCCAAATCATGCCATCAAGTCAAGTCAGCAAGTGGTGTGTGGTGTCCCACAGGGCCAGTCCTGGGTTTGGCATCTACCCTAGCTACCATATAGGTGGCAATCCACTGAGCACAGAAAGAGTCATCATGATTGAGTACAATGCCCCATTCGGAATGTATCTGACCCAACACCTGCAGCAGCTGGAAGGCCCCAAAGTTCCTCACCAAAAAGGATAAAGGGTCTCAAAATATGTTGCTGGAGGGACAGATTCATCACCCAAAGACTCCCTATGCTGTGGAACAAAAATCCCGGTACATGTGAGCAGAGCACTCGCTGGCTTGTTCAAGAGGAATCTTGACCAATGGATGGGAGATCGCGAGATATACCCAGGGATTACTTCAGTGTCACTGCTTGACAGGCACAGAACCTATGAACCTATGAGACCACAATAAATCATTTCAAAACATTTCCCATGTTTAATGTGACCGATAACCTCTACAGTTCAATTGAAAAACAAACCAATCTGTTAGGGGAAAAAATATAAAAAATAAAAAACGTACAACAACCTGGTTGCATAAGTGTGCACAGCCTTAAACTAATACTTTGTTGAAGCACCTTTTGATTTAATTACAACATTTAGTCTTCTTAGGTAGGAGTCTATAAGCATGGCACATCTTGACGTGGCAATATTTGCCCACTCTTCCTTGCAAAAGTGCTCCAAATCTGTCAGATTGCGAGGGCATCTCTTCTGCACAGCCCTCTTCAGGTCACTCCACATATTTTCTATTGGATTTAGGTCTGGGCTCTGGCTGGGCCTTTCCAAAAATTTAATTTTCTTCTGGTGAAGCCATTCTTTTGTTGATTTGGATGTATGCTTGGGGTCATTGTCGTGTTGAAAGGAGAAATTCCTCTTCATCTTCATCTTTCTAGCAGACGCCTGAAGGTTTGGGACCAAAAGTGACTGGTATTTGGAACTGTTCATAATTCCCTCCACCTTGACTAAAGCCCCAGTTCCAGCTGAAGAAAAGCAACCCCAAAGCATGATACTGCCACCACCATGCTTCACCGTGGGGATGGTGTTCATTTGATTATGTGAAGTGTTGTTTTTGTGCCAAACGTACCTTTTGGAATTGTGGCCAAAAAGTTCAACCTTGGTCTCGTCAGACCATAACACATTTTCTCACATGCTTTTGGGAGACTTGATGTATTATTTTGCAAATTTTAGCCAGGCCTGGATTTTCTTCTGTGTATGAAAAGGCTTCTGGCTTCAACTCTACCCCATAGCCCAGACATATGGAGAATATGGGAGATTGTTGTCACATGTAGTACACAACCGGTACTTGCCGGAAATTCCTGCATCTCCTTCAATATTGCTGTAGGTCTCTTGGCAGTATCCCTGACCTGTTTTCACCTTGACATTTCAACAATTTTGGAGGGACATCCAGTTATTTGCAACATCACTGTTGTCCCAGATTTTCTCCACTTTTTGATGACTGTCTTCACTGTGTTCCATGGTATATCCAATGCTGTGGAAATTTTTTTGTACCCTTCTCCTGACTGATACTTTTCAACAATGAGATCCCTTTGATGCTTTGTAACCTCTCTGAGAACCGTGGCTTTTGCTATAGCAGGTAACTGAGTAAAGGTCAGGAAAATCTTACTAGGACAGCTGAACTTTATTTCGGGTTAATCAGAGTCTCTTTAATTAATGGCAGGTTTGTACCCAGGAAGACTGAATGCTGTAATTAAATCAAAAGGTGCTTCAACAAAGTATTAGTTTAAGGGTGTGCAGACTTATGCAACCAGCTTATTTAATGTTGTTTATTTTTTATATTTTTCCCGTAACAGATTTGTTTGTTTTTCAGTTGAATTGTACTGGTTATAGGTCACATTAAAGGTGGGAAAAGTTTTGAAATGATATATTGTCGTCTCATTTTTTTATATCACAAAAACCTGTCATTTTAACAGGGGTGTGTACACTTTTTATATCCACTGTATATTAAAGGGGCAAAGTGGCTGTTAAACCTGGAAAGCACACTTCTCATTTTGGGGTCACCCTTGCCATAAGGTGTGCGATGCAAGAGAAGTGCTGAGAGAAAGGAAAATATAAAGCAGGTAGGCAAGTAAACCAGAAAAAGGCAAGTACCCATGACAGCTCATAGGTAACGACTGTCTCTAGGTGTACATCAGGGCCACTACCTCATGAGGAAGTCAAGAAAGATGTTCTGAATGGGGAGTCTTAAGAGACTTATGAGTGAAAGATAAAGGCTGTCCTGAAGGTGTTCCTGAAACCTGGAAAAGGATAGGAGTTGTTCTACAAATGAAAAACTAGTACTCATACCTGTATGGTGAACTGTGATGAAAGGAAAATACTGATATCTGTAAATACTGTTTGTTTTTTGAGTCTCTCAGTCTAATGACAGCTGGTTCTGGAAATGGTGATATACTGAAGGAAATGTGCTAAAACATCTTTTGGCAACAGTGGAGTTTCCCTTTTCTCATCTGTTGTGTGACTCCAGAGTAGGAATATATAAATTTGGGTCTATGACATTTCATCAAATCTTAATATAGCAAACACCTCTTCATCAAACATCTTTTTAGCAAAGCTGCTGGTTGTTGAACAGAGTTTTCAGCAACATTTATTCCAGGCAAGGCAACGGTTGACCACCATCTGGAATTTGCCCTTTTCCCCACTGTAATGCGATCTCAGAGTTGTTATATTTAGTTAGGGGTGTGGGGGGGTGCAGCCTCCCACATTGGAGGGTGTGGGGGTGTAGCCCCCCCCACCTGGGTAGATGTTTATTATTTTCTTGTCAGGTGCAAGTGTGGCCTACCATTGCCTTGCTGTAGGAAAACGTTTGCTGAAAAGTCCGTTCGACGATCTGTAGCTTTGCTAAACAGATGTTTAATGAAGAGGTGTTAGCCATTTTAAGATTCAATGAAATGTCATAGAGCCTAAACACTTACCCCGTGCAAAAAATATACATGTCTGCATACATATATATATATATATATATATATATATATATATATATATATATATATCCATGGTTCACTGTTATTTTGGCATACTTTTTTCAACAAATTCACTTTGGAGTAAAGTGAGTTTGACCAGTCAACCTGATTCCATTTGTTTTCTGGCCAACTTTGAGAAAACCCTGTCTAATCAGTAGTAAAAAATACTAGAATTGTGTTAACTGAACTGAAGTCAAACTGAACTGAACTTTTTGAAAATAATTTATGTGCACTGCTTGGATTTTATGGACTTGCATTTATGACTATGTTTGTTTTTGTTATTCCTCATACATTTTTTTTTGCAAGAAAGCAATTTTTTATATTCATTTCTAGTAAATTAACTTCAACTTAAAAATGGAAAGTTGTTAACCTATAACTGCTTTGTGGCTGCAAGCACCGTTCATTGGTAAAACACAAACACACACACACACACACACACACACACACACACACACACACACACACACGCACACACAATTGTAAGCAATAAAATGCTTACTATAACAAATTGCCAGACTGTCACTCTGTTAGGTCTCCTAATTCGTCACTGAAAGAGGCAAACATATGTTTTCTACAAAAATAAGTAAGTAAATAAATAAAATAACAGCTTGTGCTTACCCTGCACAAGGATTCACTGTTTCCATGGAGCTTCGCATCCCTTCTCATAGCCCATTCATAATTAGAACACATTTAAAAAGGAGGTAACTGAGGTCTCCAATACAGTCTGCAGTTTGAAGAGTGCGCAGTCCTAGATATAATGGTGGATATATGTACAAGACAAGTGCTATAAATAAATGAACCACCAAAATACCAGATGTCCAGATTTTTGCTTTAGATTGTTGATCTTTTCCTCATAAAATTTGTAGTTCTCTGGCAAATTACTAAGGATTGAAGTTACTAAATAATGACATATATTCGAGTTTTAGATTTCATGTCCTCCAGAAAATGCATGTTAACACAAATCTGGTGCATTATGGACTAGTTCCTCCTATGATGCAGTGATTAATCATTATAAGGCTTAGACATGCATATGTGCCTTTTCTGCTTGACCTTTGCTGTTGTATTTGGAAAGCATTTGGTACGATGCAGATTTGGTTTTAATTGTGTATTTACTGACTCGTTCTTCTGGACAGTTCTCACCATGATACAGGCCAGTGGCAAGCATACAGAAGCAAATTTCTACAATAATAATGCCACTGTCAGCTATAAGGAATTATATGAGATATGGCATTATGTTAAGGAACACAGCGGGATACATCCCCTCTACATATGGTAATGATGGCATTTATATGAAGCTCTCTTCTAAGTGCCATCATCAGTCTTTTAATAAACTCAGCAATTTCATCCATAGTTATTAGATTCATAGGTCCATTCATAAAGTTTACAAGGCAGAGTCAATCATGAACCATAATCACCTTGCCAAAACCTATTCTCATGGGGCATCTTCTGCCTTCAAGAGGGCAAAACAAGTCGGTTCCGGGACAAATTAGAGTTGCTAATCCAATCATTGAGGTTTACCTTAAAGGAAGTGAGGGTATTACTCTGTTTTTTCAGATTCTGATGAAGTCCTGAATAAAAAGAGGACAAAAGCGCTCAATATTTTATCAATAAATTTGTTTTTGTTACTTCACTCGGTATTCTCCATCTGTGTGTAGCATGCATTTGCTGCCAAGCCACCTATTTATTGTTTTTTATATAATGGCAGAGCGGTAGATTAAGTGTTGTGTAACAAATCTGTTCCTCTAATATGTCTTATTTAATTATGTATGGACATTCTAGATTTAATTCAGGTGAAGGTGAAGTCATTTATTTTATGAAAGCATAGAAGATCAAGGAGGGTTTGATGCTTAACAATACAAAATGCAAGAAATAAGTCACAGAACAGGAGTCGCTATAAGAGGGAGTACAGGGATAGAGTCCTTTTGGGCTGTTTTAAGCCTGTCCTTACTTGCCAACGGTCCTTAGTCTGGTGATCTTTTTCATTAGGAACCTCCAGGATATTTCTAACCGTGTTATGCGTTTTGAGAGATAAATGCGAAAAGATGTATTATAGGACCATAGGATCACAGGAGGTTACTAGGCTAATGGCCCTGGGGCCCTTCCAAGCCTAGCCAAGAGTTTATCCCCAAAAAGAAACCTCAGTCAGCACCTGTCACTCCTGTCAATGAGAGACACAGGTGGAACCCCTGGGACAAATTTGTGGTTTCCCATCCACTCATCAAGGTTGTACTTGAAGAGAGTCAGCGAGATGCTCTGTTTGACATGTATGGGAAGTCTATTCCAGAGACAGGGCAGCCTCTGGAGACAAACCTTACTCTCCAGCAGGTTGTGTTGATGTCGCATATTAGATTCAGGCCTTTTAAGCAGGTTGTGCGTGAGGAGTTAGAATTATGGGTATGGAGCATCTCTAGTTGGGCATGGTCCAAGATTGTCTTGTAGGTGAGACACAGATCATCCCTGAGCAATCTGTATGATACCGAGTAGAGTGATAGTGATTTGAGCCTGTCAGCATAGGACAGGTGTTGGCGACCATGGATTCTCTTTGTGAGGTATTTCAGTGGCCTTTCCAGTTGGTGCCAATGTTTGGAGAGGTACATCCCAATGGGGCATTATACTCAATTACTTGTCTAATGAGGGTGGAGTACGGAGAGGTAATAACCTCCTTTTTTCTGGAAGCAATCACTTTATTTATGAGATGAACCAAGTAAAAGTATTTTTGGACCACTGCCGCTACATGATGGTTGAATGTGAGGTTGTTATCAACCTGGGTGCCCAGGTCTCTCACCACAGGTTGTGTGCTTGGGGGGCTGCCGTTGATGTGGTAATCAGTAGGGGTCATGTTTTTGCTGAATGGTATGATGATACTTTTTTTACATTTGGCTTGATGCTATGACTTTGGCACCAGTCATTAGTTGCTGTGAGACCCTCTTGCAGTATGTTAACATCATTTGGGGAGACAATGACAGCACCCAACTTACAGTCATCCACAAACTTGGTCAGCCACAGGCCTTTTCTCTTTGCCTGGGTGACTGAGAAATAGATGCCAAACAGTAGGGGTCCCAGGAGAGATCCCAGGGAATTCCACTAGTGACAGGTCTGCTATCGGAGGTGGAGGTGAGTATTTTTGTCTTCGAGGGTCCTGTTGGTGAGCCATTTGGCCACCCACCTGATGAGATAGGGATTTACGCCAAGTTGGGTTAGCATTTCAATGATGCCCGAGTGGGGGATTGTGTCAAAGGCTTTGGCCAAGTCAAGATAAGCTGTATGTACTGACTTTCCCTCATCCAGGGCCTTGGTGACAGTCCCAAAGAAGTCAACCAGGTTGAACAGGCAAGATCTGTCCTTGACGAATCTGAACTGGGTGGTGTCAAGAGCTTGGAGATTGCCTGTGTCCTTGTTTATGAGATCCATAATAATACACTCCATTGCTTTACAGATCAGACTTGTCAAGCTAATGGGGCAATAGTTTCCAGGGTGAGTAGTGGCACCACCTTTGTGCAAGGGGATGACAATGGCAGTTCTCCACTCTGCTGGAATGAAGCTAGTACTTTGGCTTTGGTTGAATAGAGTGCTCAATGGTGAAGCCAGTTCTTACTGGAGATGGTGCAGAATACATCCTGGGATACTATCAGGCTCCATGGAAGCTGTGTTCTTATCCTTGGACAGGGCCTGTAACACTTGATCTATGGAGATGTGTGGTGCAGGACAAGCATCAAGGGATTGAAAAAGGGCAGTGGGGGGGGGGGGGAGTTTGCACTGACTATTTGCTAGCAAGGTTAGCTAAGTCACAGGATCAGAAGTGAATAAGTGATACTTTTAAGTACTAACAAACCTGGGCTTGGGGCACAGGTTCTCTAGGTATGGAGGATAGTTTCGATTCATAATTGGCCTTGGAGATTTTCACTAGTAATCTAATTTGCTTATTGAGGCTAAGGAGGGAGTTTTTCCAATTTGGAATTTGTTCCCTTTTACCTTTGGACAACAGTTTCTTCCTTTTGTTGTAAAGCCTGTTGATAGACGATGTCCACCAAACAGGTTTGTGTTTCCTTGAGGAGCAAGTTTTAGTTCTATTGGGTATGGCTGAGTCCATGCAGTTGTACATATGCTTGTATACTGAATTGGCGTACTGTTCAGCATAGTTGCCTGCATTCTCTGAAGGGGGCAGTGGTGTAAAGCCACAGATACCCTCCCTTAGGAGGTTGTAGTCAGCTTTTGAGAAGTTTTTTAGCTTGATTATGGCTGGGGTGGGGTTGGGTGAGAAAGAAACTTTGAATGAGACAGTCCGATGATCTGATCTCACCAGGGAATAAAGTACTATGGGAGTGGTACACTGGTGCATCAGTCACCCATGTTGGTAAGAACCAAGTCCAGAATGTTATTTCCCACTTGTGGGGGATGAGATGAGCTGGTCTAGTGCATTAGAATTGATGAAGTTGAGGAATTATTGAGAGAGTGCATTAGTGCAAGAATAGTTTACCCAGTCTATGGTGGGGTAATTGAAGTCACCAAGTATCAGGGTGTTAGGGAGTACCTTGATGGAGTCAAAGTAAATCCAGGTAAGAGGAGTGGGTATCCTGAGTCATGAAGGGAGGTCTATAGCTAGCTATAACTCGGATGGGTGTCTTGCCAACTGTCAGTTGTACCTGGAGTAGTTACAGTGCATCATGCTGGCAAACCAGTTTGGAGGTGTGCCTGTCCTTAATGAAGATAGAGAGAGCACCACCCTTAGTCTTCCCAACCTTATTTTGGGGTTGGAATATGTGGAATGAGGTATAGCCTGGTAAGGTAGGGGTGTTCTCTGTAGCCTTGAACTAAGTTTCCGTGACCACACAGACATCAGCATCTTCCAGTGCAAGGAGGGCCTCCAGTGAGTCCATTTTCAGGTTAAGGCTGCTAGTGTTAAGCAGCATGACCTTCAATTTGCTTTTTGACAGATCTTTTAAGTTGGAAGTATTTTCTTTGGGACATTTCTTAAAAAAGGTGCAATGGGGAGGTGAGAGCCTTGGCCAGGATCCAGAAACCTGTGGTGACAGGTGAAGGCCATCTCTAGCAAAGCATTGAGGCCTGTGGATCATGTCATCCCAGGCAGACAGATACTGGATCCCCTTGGAATGACATCAGAAACTAAGCTAATTGTTGAAGTCAATTATTTTTTGTTGGTACTGTGGTATCATTCTTGGTGAAGGTAGGATGCTGCTTAGGGCTAGGGTCATACCTGCCTGAAACACATACTCAGAGTTCAATCATGTCTCTCTTCATGTAGTCAGGGAGGTATGTCTCAAATCATTCACACCAACATGGACAATAACAGAGTCATACTTGTACTTGTTGTGGAGAGACTTAAGTATGTGCATGATGTGACAGATTCTGGCACCAGACAGACAACTGACCGTGACCTTCACCTTGTCGAGCCTGGTGAGGGGGACATTGGTGTGTCTCACTATTGAGTCATCAGTGACTAGTATGTTTAGTTTATTGTTATGTCTTGTGGGCTGTGATGGTTTATTGTTTTGCCTTATGGGCTGTGTTTGTATACAGACACTGTTGTGTTGTCTGCTGTGTGTGATGTGTTTGGTGTTGTTTGTGGAATGTTTATGAATATGTTTTGGAGGTCTCTGCTGTTTAGGTAAGTTTTATTGAGGACCTTTGCATAGGTCTGTGTGTGTTGTGCTTGGCTGTGTGATCTGAGTAGTCTGGTGTTTGTGCTGGCAATCTCCACTTTGTCAGGATTACTGACTGTGACGTGAGAGAGCATGGACTCCAGGTTACTGATGTACATGCATTTCTTGCAGGTGGATGAATTATGTGCTAGGAGAAGAGGGTCATCAGGAAACATGAGGCATTTTTTATACTATCTCAGTATACCCATGTCAACCAAGTTGCCAGGAGAAAGTGATGGGAATTGTCCAGACATAGTGTTCCAAATGCTTGGGATGACTTGGAGAGAGGGTTTTGATAAGGGTTTGTCCACAAGACTGTAGACCACAAGAACCTTCTTAAATGTAAAGTAACTGATCTGAAGCACAAATGCTAAGACCAAAGCTAAAAATGCTTAGAATAACAGATACATTTAATTAGGCTACTAACAAACAGCAATAAATGCACCAGAATAAAAGCACTTGAACACTTAAGAGCACACAGCAAAAATAAGGTAATAAAGTATGAAGAACACCAATTATAGTGAAGGCAGCTGAATGAAGTGTATTTTTTTAGGTATATTCTATAGTAGATATGATTAGGGCAAATTAAAGAGGAACAATAACTTCTTTTCATTGGGATGAGATACCTTTAGCTATTATTTCGGCTAGATGGAAGGGTTTCCTGAGTACTGTTGCTACATGGTAGACAAAGGATAAGTTTTCTATGAAGGTATGACGATCTCTGACAATTCTATTAGCCGAGAGTGGGATGCTGCCTACACTGTAAGCTACTGTTGAGTTTTTTGTTTACTAAAGGTGAGAATATCGATTTCTTTGCATTTGATTTAAGCCAGTTTCTAATACACTGTTGATTTGTATTGCTGAATTAACATGCTATCAGATATTGAGAGAATGACAACATCCATCCTGCAGTCATCAGCAAATTTAGTTAACTGTACTTCAGGTAAGTGGTTTGGAGAGCTAAGAAGTAGATGCCAAACAGAAGGGGTACTACTACATAGCACTGATGAATGCCACTAATTACATTTTTGCTTTCTGAGGTGGCACTTGTTGCTTTAACTGCATGGGTTCTATCTGTCAGCTGCTTTATTATCCATCTTATCATCTTTCATCATAAGGGGCTACATTTATGCCATTAAACTTGTTTATAAATTCAGCATATGGAATAATGTCAAAGCCACATGCTGAACAGTGTTAAAGGCACTGACCAGATTCGGGTAAAAAGTATGAAATGCAGGACCACTATTTACAGTTTCAGTGATTTTCTCAAAGAGGTTTACAACATTAAGTAGATACAATCTCCCTCTGACACAACCATATTGTCTGAATAGTGACACTGTCACGGGAAGGTTTAGATGACGTTAAGGTGTAGGGTTAGGGTTGGGGGAAGGGGCAGTGTTAGGGTTAGTACCCATTACTAAAGAAGCAGGGGGGAGCGGACCTGGTATATACACACACACACACACACACACACACAAAACAATTTACAAAAATGCATCACAGCTTCTAGACTTTCCATTCCAAAACTGCACCCCTGCTCTCCCACCCCCCCCTACTTATATATACTAGCTCCGAGATCGTGCAAACAGGATTCAAAAGCAAACTCACACACACACATTCTCCAGTCCCAGACACACACATCATACATATCAGCACACTCAAACACACTCTAACCCCCCACTCAAATCCCTTACAAAATACTCACTTACCTGACAAAACACCTAGATCCACACACAGCACCGCGCACCATAAACACACAATCCCGGGCATCACGTAGCGTAAGGCCATAACCATGAATTTGAGATATTCAAATATGCGATTATGAACTTCTGCTATTTTAAACATTTAGGTTTATAGTCTCAAGATACTGAAATTCGACATTTCAGTATTTTGAGATTATAAACAGCTTATATATATATATATATATATATATATATATATATATATATATATATATATATATATTAAACTGCATAGGTTCACAGGCTACAATGCCCAACTTGTTTGAGCATGAAACATTTTATTTTGTCCATCCTAAGGTTAGTTCCAGCATTTTTCTAGTCTTCATTTTTAAAGTCTCTAGGCGATCTACCATTCTCAGTTTAGTGGTGCCATGCTTCTTGAATGAGGGAGATTCAGTCTTAGTTTGTCCAGGAATAAGTGCTAGTTCAGCACCTATCATGTATCTTTCTTCTAGTTCGATTCAATCCACAGTAGTAGGGTTCCCTTGTGACACCCACCATCTTGTACCACTTGACAGGGTTCTCAAGGAGCAATTGAGGAAGATCATATCCACTAGTTTCCAGTTACAGTTGACCTCTAGTTGCAACCACTAATTGCTGCATGAATAACATCAAACATCTGCAAACAAGATGACCTTTCTAAAGTGTAGACCCAGGTGTGGAACCTTTGGGCACTTATAGCAAATATGGCACTACTGCAGACTAGTTTTTCAAGTTTTAGTTTGCCATAGCTATTAGCATTGACAGAATTTAGATGACAATAAACCTTTCGTGCTTCCCCAAAAATAAATGGAGTGACAGCACTGGCCCACTCAGTTTTTAGGCCTGCCACCTTGCTCAACAACACTTTTAGATATTAGGAGAAAGGTTCTTCATCAACATTTATATTCATCTTCTGTAGGTTCAAATTGGCCTTAATACAATGTATTCCTGTCGATGCATGCATCCTTATAGTTCATAGGTTCATAGTTTAGTACTAAGCTAACTGCCCTTGCGAGCCATTTTAAGCCTAGCCAATTATCCCTTGTGAGACTCAAACCCTGCACCTTGTGTTTGTAAGGCAAACACCTTAACCATTAAGCCACCCTCCCAACCCCTAAGCCACCCTCCCAACTCCTTGTTGGATTAGAAACTCCTGCAGGTAATGTATGAGTTTCCACCAGCAAGTTATACTTTACTTAAATAGCTAATAGGTTGTCTTAATGCAGACATAATCCTCTAATGTGCTACTGCACTCTCAGTCTGAAGGATAATGTTTGGATTATTTCCTTTATGCACTGCTGTAAATTCTGGTGCTAGCTAATCGGTTTCCTTACAAACATTAAACAGAGCTACAACACCTGCACCTTGTGTTTGTAAGGCAAACACCTTAACCATTAAGCCACCCTTCCAACCCCTAAGCCACCCTCCCAACTCCTTGTTGGATTAGAAACTCCTGCAGGTAATGTATGAGTTTCCACCAGCAAGTTATACTTTACTTAAATAGCTAATAGGTTGTCTTAATGCAGACATAATCCTCTAATGTGCTACTGCACTCTCAGTCTGAAGGATAATGTTTGGATTATTTCCTTTATGCACTGCTGTAAATTCTGGTGCTAGCTAATCGGTTTCCTTACAAACATTAAACAGAGCTACAACACCTTTCTCCATCTTCCAGTGTGACACAGCACTTGTTCCCAAGTAATGAACAGCCCCCACTGCCACAAGATTCCTGTTACAAACAACAGGTATAAAATGCTTCTCTAGTTTTATAAAAATTAAATATAAACCCAATCACAGCTGCAAAGTTGTTCTTTTCACAGGCATAAGGTAGCAAGGATAAGCAAACAAAGTTATAAGGTAACTGTAGTTACCATTTTATGAAAAAAATTCACTCTTTCTTATATTGGGGGTGGATGATGAAAGAGTTCATGAATAAATCTGTAAAAGCAATTGAAATTCATTACCACTTCTTTGTATCCCGGTCATCAGAACTAGTTATCAAACAGCAATAGGTGCTCATTTGGGGGTGGAAGCAGGTGGCAAACACACTCAGCAATTTTTGGCTTGTGCCGTCAGTAGCTTAGGACCAAAATTTATTAACTTCCCCTCTCCGTATGTGACATCTTGAAACCTCTTTGGCCCAGAATTGAGAGATAAAACACATTACTTTTACTGAAGGGAAAATCACCAAAACAAAGTAGTTTCCCAAAATTTAAGTGAGCATAAAGATGCTGAGTTATTTAAACTAAACAAATGTAAGACTGCAGTTTGTTTCCATTTCCTTAAACTAATGTGTGGACTATGATTGCATTTCAGTTGCTCACAGCACACTTCATTTATCTGAAAGGAATACAGTTACACCGCATATCCCAAAACTAAGCACAGTCTATAAGCAGTTTGGTCTTTTTTTCATGCAATACAGACATGAGCAGATTTTTCCAACAGATAACAAGTTTAGACATAAACTGTAGAACTAATACTTAGCTTTCCACTCAGCAGTAAACTGAGGCCCTCCCCATATGAGGACCATAAGTAGTAAAATTAGTACAGTTACTAAAGCTTCATGAAGAAAACTCCAGCCGCTTGTATATCCAGAAGTTACTGCACAAATTTGATAGTTCTGTTTCTAGTTCTAAGGTAAAATATCCAACTCCTCAGCTCTAAATCAACCCAGTGAACAAAATACTAACCTTTTTCACAAAAGGAAATAACTGCCTAACCACAGTAAATCTTTTTCACCGAAAGATAGGACTTTTTAATACCCCCATTACTAGAGCATCATCACCCTTCATTAGTTTCGTCCAGGCATAGCTCCAGCCTGCCTTATCATCTGGAGGCAATTAACCCTTTTTGTTCCAGCAGTTACTTAGGGGTCTCAGGCCATACCAAATCAAGTCAATATTCTGAAGGCTATGCATAATGTATCTGAAATATATCTATATCTATATCTATCTATCTATATACACACACAACACACACACACACACACACACACACACACACACACACACACACACACACACAGACACACACACACACACACACACACACACACACATATAAAAAACTTAGAATTTCTTATGGTCGAGACCATAAAATCAAGTTTTGAAACTTCAGACCGTTTAAATGGAGATCACCGTACAGCATGGAATGGTATTTTTGCAGTTTTCCCCACTGTAGTTCATAGGTTCATAGGTTCATACTAGGCTATCTGCCCTAGGGCATTTATAAGCCTAGCCAGAGTGTGTTTGGCTTTTGCCACCCATTTTAAATGAATTTTGCTATGCCCTTTTTCGAGGTTAGTATACTGTGCCTCTGTCTAACAGTGACGTAGAAGTGATACCCGGGGTAAACCTACGATCTCCCATCCACTCATCAAGATTCCTCTTGAAGAGAGTCAATGAGGGACTCTGCCTAACCTGGACTGGGATTTTATTCCAGAGTGAAGGGAGTCTCTGGGTTATGAGTCTGTCCCTCCAGCATGTCCTATTTATTTCAGTGCTGAGGTTCAAGTCTCTCGAGCGCATAGCTCAATGGGATTTGGACTTTCTGAGGTGCAGCATGTCCATTATTTCCAGGTTGGACATGGCTTTATACGTCAGGCACAGATCACCTCTGAGCAGGCGGTATGCCACTGAGTAGAGCTGGAGTTTCTTTAACTGGGCAGCATATGGCATCTGTTTGAGCCCTTTGATCCTCTTGGTGAGGTACTTTTGGAGTCTTTCCAGTTGCTGCAGGTGCTGGTAAGGTGCATCCCAAAAGGGGCATTGTACTCAATTATGGGCCTGATGAGGGATGAGTAAAGAGGCACGATGACCTCTCCTGATCTAGATGTGAATCCCTTCATGATTAGGTGGGCTATATAATTGGCCACATGGTTGTCAAATGAAAGATTGCTATCAACTTGGGTCCCCAGGTCCCTAATTACTTCTTCCATACTTAATGGATTACCACCTATGTGGTAATTTGTGGGCACTTTGTTTTTGCCAAAGGGGATGACTATACACTTTTTGGCGTTTAGCTTGAGGCCATGGCTGTGGCACCAGTTGTCTGTTTGTATGAGGCCCTTTTGTAGGATGCTTGTGTCGGCTGGAGAGTTGATTATGGCACCCAGTTTACAGTCATCTGCGAACTTGGTCAGCCACAGTCCTTCCGTGTTGGCCTGTACCTCCGAGAAATATATACCAAACAAGAGAGGTCCCAGGACTGAGCCTTGTGGGATGCCACTTGTAACTGGTTTGGAGTCTGACATGGCTCCAGCAATTCTAACCATGTGGGTTCTGTCCTTGAGCCAGTTTGCACCCCATCTAGTGACACAGGGGTTTATATTTAAGCTGGTGAGCTTATCTATAATGCCCGAGTGGGGTAGTATATCGAAGGCTTTTGCGAGGTCCAGGTAGGCTGTGTGGACCACCTTCCCCTCGTCAATGGCCTTGGTGACTGTTTCAAAGAAATCGACCAGGTTTAAGAGGCAGGATCTGCCCTTAACAAAGCCGAACTGGGTAGGATCCAGTGTCTGTAGGTCCCCAATATCTTTATTTATGAGGTCCATAATGATCCTTTCCATAGCTTTGCAGACCAAGCTAGTCAGGCTTATGGGGCGATAGTTTCCAGGATCCGTTGAGGCACCACCTTTCTGGAGAGGGACCACTGTTGTTGTACGCCACTCTTTGGGTACATATCCTGTAGTAAGGCTGAGACTGAACAGTAGTTTTATGTTTGGGTTTAGCTCTTCTTAGAGTTCATGTAGGACGCAGCCCGGGACACCGTCTGGTCCCATTGATGCTGTGTTTTTTGCTCTGGAGAGGGCGGCTCTTACCTGAGCATCTGAGATGTCAGGGGGGCAGCACCCTGCTGCGATAGATATTTGCCCTTTTGGTGGGGAGGGGGGGAGGAAGTTTGCGCTGAACCTGTCAGCTAGGATGTTGGCAATGTCTGTAGGTTCAGTGTATTTTTTGTCATTTTGGACTAATTCTGAGCATATCTGAGAATTCCCACCCAGGTTCCTAACATAACTAAAGAAAGCCTTGTGATTATCCTTAGTGTCCTGTGCAATTTTTCTCTCAAAGCTGCTAGAGTGTGATCTAGCAATTGGTATATTTAATTAGCAGGGGGTGTAGGGGTGCAGGGGGGCTTGCCCCCCTGCAAAAATGTAAAAAAAGTTTTTTTTTATTTTTTTATTTAGATTTTGAAGTTTCAAAACTTCGATCTTATGGACTCCACCATAAGTAATTTGAAGTTTTGAAACTTCGAAATTTAGAAGTAGACCTATATATATATATATATATATATATATATATATATATATATATATATATATATATATATATATACACACTTATATGTACACAGTATATATGTATAAGTCTACTTCTATTCAATGAAAACACATTTTTTTAAAAAATAGATTTACGAACCAATTTCAGCAAAAGTGCACTTAACCAGAAGTGCACTTTCGTGAACACTGATTCACTGAACTGGATATAAAAAAACACTGCAAACACGTTTTTTCAAGGGGCAAGCCCCCTTGCACCCCACACCCCCACTACTTATATATATATATATATATATATATATATATATATATATATATATATATATATATATATATATACTAACTCCGAGATGGCACTACAGTGGGGAAATGGATATATTTCCTTATACCCACTATACCATGCTTCAGTGGTGTAGTGTTTGTTTTTTATTTATATGTCTGGTTCAGTGAATTGGTGTTCACAAAAGTGCACTTTCGGTTAAGTGCACTTTCGCTGAGATAGGTTTGTACTTCTGTTTTTCAAAAAAACCTGTTTTCATTGAACAGAACTAGACCTATATATATATCTATATCTACATATATATGGGTCTACTTTACATGATCAAACTTCCAAATGATCAACTTTCATATGGTTGACACCATATGGTCGAACATTTAAAAATTCAAATATGTTAAAAAAAAAATAAAACAAACAAAAAAAATAAACTAAATGTTTCTAGCAGGGGGCAAGCTTCCCTGCACCCCCCACACACCCCACTATGTAAATATACCAACTCCGAGATCGCACTAGATTGCGGAAAAGGGAAATCTTCCCATTTTGTGCTGTATGGAGATCTCCATTCAGACCGTTTTAACTTTTAAAAGTTTGATCATATGGTCTCGGCCATATGAAAGTTGAGCTTTTAAAAGTTTGATGACCTGAAAGGGACCCATATGTAGTTTTAGGGTCTTTAATCTGGTGTTAGCTTCCCAGGGAGGCATTTCCAGAAAACAGTTTCAAATAGAAACAGATCAGACATTGACTTATAGACCATGTGGAGGTTATAGTTAAATAAACTGTAAGGAACAAGACAACACTTTAATATTTCTGAATTGATTGAGTTTTCCAACCCTATTATTTTTGTAAAACGAAATTACTGCTGGCTTTTCTAATTATTTTAGGTGGATTGTTCAAAGGCCACAAAATGCAGCATTGTATTCAAAAACAGTTCAAATCAGTGAGGTATAAATGGTTAGGATGAGTCTTAACTAGCACAGCCAATGGAGGAAAAGCCTTCCCCTCAGCTGATAGGTTAATTTTGGACCCATTATATCTACTACTTCTTCTGAGTTGGAACTTACGTAATAAGATTGTTTCCTCATTGAAAGGGAATTGAATAGTGGACAGCAATGATCCAAAGCAGGAGTTTAGATATAAAAGGCCACATGTGCATTAACACACAACCACACTATTTTCCAACATATCCAGCTGGTGGGCTGGCTCTGGGGTGAGAAACATGAGCTTACATTTCCTATTTAAGAGCTATTGGAGAATGCATGTATTTGCTTGTTTAATTATTTGCTTTTATGTTTTGTTTTCAAATGAGTCTGAACAGATCAGAGAATGTCACACCAAAGTTGTACAAAGAGCACTCCATTTCCAATTGGTGTCCCCAGTTTCAGTGCAAAGAAATCAATTAGCCATTTTACACACCTGCAGCTCTGATTATCTTATTCTATAAAGAAAAGTAGATGGTATTTGTAAAAAAGAGTCAAGTCCTACAATATTGACATGGGAGAGGTGGTTGTCACTTGCCTGTCTAGCTTAAGTGTGTTATTTTAGTGTAGATGAGGTATAGTTACATATTTTTGCAGTCTGGTTGGCCATATAATGAGTTTTCTCACCATCTTTATGGTATCTTCCCTGAAGGTCCTGTGTTTCCCCATGGTATTTGTCCTAGTATACCTTAATTTGTCCTCATGGTATTTTTACCAATTCACTTTTGTTGCTCTCTTTTTACTTCAAAAACATTCCCTATCAACAAAAATATCTGTTATGGGCTAAAAGAGTCTGGTTGCTCCTAATTAAGGAACATATACAAGACAAAGATTATCTGCTAATATGAATAAAGTGTGTGTGTGTGTGTGTGTGTGTGTGTGTGTGTGTGTGTGTGTGTGTGTGTGTGTGTGTGTGTGTGTGTGTGTGTGTGTGTGTGTGTACGTGTATGCACAGCATTTGTGTGTTTGTGGGTGTGAGTGGTGTGTTTGCGTATGTGTCTGTCTGTCTACATGGTTTCTGCTGTTTCCAAGCTTTACAACACACATTAATAACATCCGGTTTACTTTAACATCAGCCTGTCTGTCCTGCGTCATGGAAATAAGTTATGCACTTCCCAGTGGAAATTTGCATTACATTTAAATATCTTGTTATATTAATAGTGGTTATCAGATAAGCTGTGAGGGAAATTTGTGAGCAGGAATATATCAAACACACATTAAACATGACAACTCTTTTTTTCTCATATGCAAAACATCATAAAAGCAGTCAAAAATCACTGTCAAAATATCACATGCAAACAGATCATTACAAAAATTTCCTATGTAATAGTAAGTCAGGCTTGTATATATGAAATACTTCAAATTAAATCTTTTTATTATTGCAGACAGACAGTATTCAAAAGCAAAGCGAGCAAGCAAACACATGGAGGAACACGCCAGCTACAGATTTAATTTCAATTAGCCATCACATTATCAGTGTAGAAGAACCACCTCCAAAGTAAAATGTAAAGGAGTGGTTTAATTATATTACGGTATTTCAAAAGGGGGCAACAAACAGGATCAAAATAATGACTTAAGAAAACAGAAGATGATGATGGAGATGATGAAAAGAAGAAAAGAATACGTTAGTGGACTATACAACAAGAATAGCCTCATCTAGCCTGAAACATAATGAGGATATATTAAAAAACAGTAAACAAGTTTTGCAGTCTATCATCTCAGAATTGTCTGTCAAAGCCTTAGAGTGTCATCATTTCTGTATCTGCTGCTCAGCAGGAGTCCTTTAATAAACACTGCATGTTTCAGGAAAATTACTTATCACATAAAATACAATCTGAGTTTACTATGTTATTAATTTATGTCACAGGAGTGGGCCTTTATATGAATGCGTGTATTGCTGAGATTCATGGACAAGTGCTCACAGGTGTGCAGTGCTAATTCTCAAGGTCACTGCACAAGGAGCCATAGAGCTAATTACACATGTATCAGACATTGAATAGCACCGACAATCCAAGCAAATGATTTTATAATTAAAGAAAGAGATAATACTAATGGGAGAAACAGCAATAGACTGCATTATAGCTAGAGCAGTGCTACAGTATGGTGTGTGACCGATGTGATGGGCATTATTATGATGGTAAGAAGACATAACTGTTGTGCAATGCACACTCATTCATGCAATGTAGTGCCATGTATCTGCCTCTCGTGTACCCCAAGAAGAGGAGAGTAGTAGTTACACTGTGGACGTGGACAGCAAAGTGCCAGCCCTGCTTGTCATATACGTGGGGGTGAAATGAAGATGGGAAACTAGGAAAGTGGAGAACAGCACACCAAGGGAAATACTCAAGGGTAATTATAAGATATGAAAAAGCAGGGTATTTATTTATTTATTGTCAGGGGAAAGCTCTGCTTTTGTAACTTTGCAAAAGAAGGGTAGGTGCAGAAGGTAGTGAGGATGGAATTGAGAGAGAAGGGCAGGTAGCAGAGGCAGACAGACAAACATGGAAAACAGACTCAGAAAGACAGGACTGGCATACACACAAAAGGTAGGAAGAAAACTGCATAGACACACACATACAGAGGGTGAAGAGCTGGTGAATGGGAGAGTTCAACATGCAACAAGGAATGAGGAATGATATAAAACAGAAGGAAAATACCAGAATGAGGGTACAGTGGGGACCTGGCAAAGAAGGATTCCAGGATGGCCCCAAAAGCAATTAGCCCAGGTATCACTCACCTGGGTGACCAATGTCATGGGCCATTTGGTCCCTCAGTGACTCAATGGGTGAGGGCTTGACAGTCACATGGCACCACAAGCCATGTCAAAGGCACTCCATATTGCCAAGCTGAGCATCTTGTTGCCTGTACACTTAGGCATCCACCAGCCTCTGTAACTGATGGAGACCAGGGCAGACTCCTCCAGTTCACTTTTGGAAAAGGAATCTTTACCCTTCCCCCAAAGTGTGCCCGTGGAGGACACCAGTAACCCCTCCAGGTCACCTTCAACAGGAGAGCTATTTTCCCCTGCTGACAGACAGACCTGGTGGCCACTTTCAGCAGTGGTCTTAGCTGTCAGAGCCCAAGATGACCACAGCTTTACCTCCTGCTCTTCCACGAATGAACCTACAGAAGGATGTCAGAAGGGGAAACAATATTACATACTTGTGCTGGAAACACAATTGCAGTCATATAGTGGTCTGCACAGACACTATACACACTCCACTGTCAGGAGAGACTCTCCTGGCTTACCCAACACCAAACCATGTTCAGGTGCTGTTGGAAAACAAATCATGTACTCCTAAGTATATGTGTACAGCAGTTAAAATAGTAGACGAAGACAACAGCAATGCAGGAAAACAAACGTATTTTCAGCACATTTCATATGCTATCATTTCTGAAGCTCTTTCTCCACTGAGGAAATAGGCCAGGATGGTACCACCTCAGATCAGTGCAGTAATGCTTTTACTCCTCACCAGAATGGGTGATGCCAGAGGTCTCATTCATCATTCCAGCAAGCTCATGCTAGGTAATCACTTTCTACAACAGGCCATCATGCTGTCCCATCAGGTACTCCCTAAAGATCCTATAAAGGAAGGAAAGGAAAATTCTGCTCTGTCTGGCTAAGCATACTGGAGCCCTTCATTTCACAGTTCCTGAAGTAACCATGGCCACTCATTGAGGATTTTGGTGTAGCAAAATGTAGCTGTGTGAGCACAGATATACATTAGATGATCACATGTTGCAGAGTGCAACAGCACATTGTTTCTTCTGTAAGTCCCTAGCACTGTACCATGACAGTATGAATGGATATAGCACTACATCACTGTGCTGTAATGCCATATGTATCAACATAATGGTCACATGATTCATGGTCACCATGATGTGCATAGCAAACATGAGCAGAGCAATGTACTACGGCAGTCATTCAAAAACAGTGGCACCAGATAGTTCTATTAGCATAACTACAGCACTAATTGGACTTTGTTGTCACAATATAAATTACTGGTGCCATTTTGTGCAAAATCTTTACCATATAACCATGAAATAGAGGATTTTCAGTAAAGATTCAGGAGACTTGGGAGTTTCACACATTAAGGAAGCAAATCTGCCTGGTAAGAACAACAAATCCTTTTGTAACTGTCAGTGAGAGTTAGGCAGAGGTTGTGGTACATGTGTAACTGAGAACTTATGTCACCAGCATGACACTGCACCATCTGACTATTGGGGATGGGGGGAGTATAACCATCTTCAATGTAGACATCACAAAGCACATGCTGCAAGTGGTACAGGGTTCCAGGGTAATATGTTGATGCATGACTACAGTATATAAATGGGGGAGACTGTGCTTAGCACTAAATACAGCTGATAAACAGGTGCATTAAGGGAGGATGCTGTGACCATGACCAAAGTATATTGATGGGGGAGACTGTTCATAGCACTAACTGCAGCTGAAAAAACAAGTGCATAAAGGAGGGGCTGTAACCATAAATATAAACATCCTATGGCACTATATTCAGCCACTGGCTACATGTTTTTTATAGGTATACATGTACTGGCATAGCAAACTGAGGGAAACAACACCTGAAAAAGGTGCAGCAGGCAGCCATTATCAGGACTATATCTTGTAGGGACTGGCTGTGAGCAGCTATATTAAGTCTCTACAACAGGTTCAACAAGGGGTTACTGCTATGATCACCCATGCAAGGGAAAAGGCACAGGACATTGTGACAGACAGATCTACTACAAGGATGGACCATTAACACCAACGCGGTTCAGTGAAACAGAGGAAATTTTGGTCTCAATTGCTGGCCTCAGGAGAGCAGCCCTTCAAACCTGGGAGTGGCTTGGATATGGGAGCTAGGCTGGCACCAACTACCTGTGTGTTTAATGGGGAAGCACCCTGTTAGTAATACAGCAAAGCACATCCAAATGCATGTTTGAAGAGAAGATTGACCAAGACCCACTTACATATCTGTCTTTCCGGGAACCTCTGGGCTGCTGCTACAGCAATCTGCATGAAAAGGTGTGTTAGTGAACAAATGCCATAGCTGTAATCGTAACATGATGTACCATGCATGCCTAAGGGGCTTATAGGAGCACATGTTTGTGGACAGATAATGGTGACATGTATTTCTGTTTTAACATCTTCCATTAGAGAAGTGTCCTGCACAACAGGTCAACATAGGGCTGACATCAGCAGGACATCTGAGGTTGACCATGATGGCAACATGCTAGTGGCATAGACTAGAGATACAGTGACACTGTCTGCAGCCCCTCAAAAAGGATCACTCACATCTATAATAATAGAAACCCCTGTAGAGGTACAGTCTGAGCACATGACCTCAACAGGACATGATGGAGATACAGTACCCGAGAGTCCTCCACAGGGTCCACCTGTCTTCCCAGTGCACACAGAATCCAAAATGTGCACCATCACTGAGATGTGTATACTCATCATAGGGAACATACATGGGGGAGAGAGGTACCACCATGACTACAGAACCATTCCTGATATGGCTATAACATCTGGCATAAATTATCAGGTCTGTGATCTAGGCACAATTTGCTGCTACCTACAGCTTTGTAGAGATGGTGAGTCCACTCCATGACTTGTGGGATGACATGCACTAGCTGCACAGTGACATACAGTATAAAGACAGGGATCACACAAGGCTGATGAAATTGCTGATTGCAACTGCTGTCTCCATAGATACCTGCACAAGGCACATGCTTTTAGTGGCAGTGGGAAGGTCCAGATGCTGGGAGATCAGTCACTGACTGTCTCAAGTAAGAATACACAGACTATTATTTAGATTGCTTCTCTGTTGCCTGTGAACAGAAAACCTACCACCTACAGTTTTGGGCAATGAGTGGATTGTGGATAACAGTAATCACCAAGGTCAACACATGGCATGGCCTCATGGCTCCCAGTTATGTATCGAATGCCAGAAGGTTTTGAATTTTCGCTTTGAAATGTTAGCATCCATTGCTTGATACCTCAAGCAGACTTCAAAGATAGCAAATGTTGGAGATGTGATGGAGAAGAAAGAGGTAACTCGGAACGTTTTTTTGGGAGTATAACAAGCTGGCAGATTTAAAAAATTCCCTGCAGAATACTCTGTCAGAAATATTGGGTGAACAAATGGCTGTAACTAAGAAAATGATTCCTCTAGCTGAGACATAGGATCTGAGTGGCCTATAGATAGTAAGGCCTTATTAAATTAATTCAATTGGCTGCCAAAAAGCAATTGATTGAAAATGGAAATCAAAATCTAAATAAATATGTTTAACATATTGAATATTGTAAATGAGATAAAAGAACTAGAAGTGGGATCTTTAGAAGAGGGAAGGAGCAAATTACATAGAGCTTGTGGGTATAATACATGCAGAATAATGTTTAGTAGGAGCAGATAGGTTTAAGCAAAGGCAGGAATTGATGATTTTATGTAACGTTAGACTGAATAGCAGCTATTATAAAGATAGAAAATATATTTTAAATGCATAATGTATGTAAATGAATATGGTCTGTTTTCTTTTCTATTAATGTATATGTGTCTATGTCTTAAATGATAATTTAATAAAGGTGTTTAAAGAAACACCTGGAATGGTCAATCAGGGTGGAAGCTCATGGTCCCATATTTATTCACCTTCTCTACCATAAATTGCATCAAGCCTGAACACCACAATCCATCATGGTGGAAACCACTGACAGTCACATTGAGTCTGCTTTAGCCCACCACTAAAGAATGTGATCTCTGACACACTACAACCTCCCAGGGTATACGTCTATGTTGTTTACTTTGCATGACCCTACCACATATCATAATGCTGCAGTAACCTAACACACTGCCCCCCTACCTATGCAAATGAAAATGAAAGTATCCTAGCTATACACCCATATGCTGTGCGGATATGATGAGGCCTGATGCACAGTACGGTCTGTCCATGGACTGACCAGCATAGGATGGACTTCATAATACATGAACCAGATGTGGACCGAATGCCTCTTCTTTGCCTGTGCTACAATGTGTTCCACTACCTCTGCCTTGACTGTAGTACCGCTGTTACATATTCCACCCCTGACTCCCCACTCCACCCCTCTGCTCCTTCATAACTGGTACGGAAGGCCCTGTCAAGATTCTCATCCATTGCTCCATCCATTTCTGCGATACAGTATTAAGCAGTATCACAAACAGACAGACACACACGCACACACACACACACACACACACACACACACACACACACACACACACACACACACACACACACACACACACACACACACACACACACACACACACCCACACACACACACACACACACACACACACACACACACACACACACACACACACACACAAAAACACACACACAGAGGCACACACACACAGTCAATGTGTAGACTGTATTACAATGACCCTCCTAACATGATTAGAAAACAGAAGTATCTCACCAGTTGACTGAACACATGCTCCATTATATTTTGCATTTCTGCATGTGCTGTGCTATGGACCATTTCCTGCAAGGTTTGGGGGCTGTGGTTGAGGATCACCAACTAGAGTTCTAGGGCAGTGCATATCAAACTACCTGTGGTGAAGAGATGGTTATTTTTCTATGTGATCCATCATAGACTGGTACTTCCATAAAGTAACTGCAATAAACATTTAAAGATATAGTGTTTCAAAGATTTCAAAGAAACTTTATTGTCATTTAGGAAATACAAGTGCTACCTAAACAAAATTTCAAGTGTTGGCTCTTTTACAGGAGAAAACAAGCACAAAAAGACCGACATGCTAGGTATTAAAGAATAAACAATAACTATAGTACAGAACTAAATATCTAAGTAGCTGTTGCACATGCTTGTACACTATTTATTACATTGGACAACACTGACTGCCAGATAATTAACACATGAAAAGTACACTATACACAGAGGTGAGACTGGGTGATATTGCACATAAGGAAGTTACTAGAATTGCACTTAAATGAGAATATATTAATTTTAGTTTGCAATAAATAAATAGAATTACTGTATAAAAAAAAACAAAAAGGAATGAGAACGTAACAATCTGTTATAGTTTTGATACATCCAGATTTATGTCTGCATTAATGAGTCTTATTGCAGTAGGATAAAAACTGTTTATGAATCTGGAGGTCCTGCAGCGGATACTCCGTAACCTTCTACCAGAAGCAAGTTTAGTGAACCAACCATACGCTGGATAAGAAGTGTCATTCAGTGTTTTGTGGGACCTCTTTTTACATTGTATAGTGTAGAACCCACCCCACCTGGATGAATGTTCTTACGTCTCCACACCTTGTCTTAAGCTGAACAAGATGTGGATTCAGAGCCATGTTCAGCTGCAATCAGTAAGACTGACCAAGACTACTGAAATAACTGAATTAAGCTGGGGGGTTGGCAGCTGCTAGGCCCCCAGAGGCAATGAGGTCTAGATACTCTGAGATACATTTTTAGAGCTTTTTTTCCAACCTTTTTGTCCAGTGATGGCCTTAACAAAAATTTTGACTAAGGAAATAAATTCAGTCTTATTTTGTTTAAAAGAATGAATAAGATCAGTTCAAGCTTTAATGTTCAGAGCTAACAAAATACTATTTTCTAATAAACCGAGATGACAAATGCTTACAAGGATAAAAAAGAGGCATCTCTAGAAATACCTAGAAATATTGTTGGCCTTAAAATAAATAAATAAATAACTAAATTCATAACTAAATAAATAAATTAAATAATCACTTCCTGTACACTCCTCGAGTGTTAGATTGGGATTAAAGTTATAGAACAAGTGGCCACAAGTCTATATTTAGTTGTTGATGTCATACATATACACAGCAAGGCTCTTCACCCCTACCCCAAAAAGAATCTCCAAAAAAACAAATCAGGTATGAATTTAAAATATTGCATTTTTATGCAGAGAGAATTGCTAGAATAACATGCTATGCATTTGGAAGCATTTTCAGAAATCATGAAGTATGAAGCTCAAATGTTTGTCATTATTTAGTGATTACAATCCACAATGTATTGCTAGAAAACCACAAATCTTGTGAGGAGCACGGTTTTTATAACAGGACGGGGCGAGACAGGGAAGATGGAGCTATTACAATTATGGGACAGCAGTCTTCGGTTTTTACATTCGGGTCGACGTTATTACGAGGAGCACACCAAAGCATGAAGCAAGGTCAGAGAGAGTGGAGTGCAATGTTCCTGCACAAATTATTCCACTTGTATGACTGTGTGTACCCCAGATATCTGCTTGCAATCAAATAAATGCATAAATAATGACCCAGAATCATATTTCAGCTCAACGTTGTCAGAAAAACCCAGCACAACCCATAAAAACCTCTCTGCCCTCAACACCTTTTAGTTTAAGAATCTGTCTACACTTGGAAAGTTGCAAGAATAGTAAGCTATACATTGTATTTTCTGAAGGATTTGAAGTCTGATACTGAAATGTATGTTATTATTTAGTGATTGCAATCCTTAACAATTTGCTAGAAAGAAAAAAAGTCACAGTTTTGAAGACCTCAGCTCCCCACAATAGATATAACTACATGCCTCATTTACCAGTAGGTGGTTCTCCAGCCAACCAGTGAAAGGAACAGAAAGTCAGTAAGTTGATTAGCTGACTGCACTGACCTCTCAAAGGTTGATGTGTTTAAACAATCACTTCTCCATCTGGTACAGGAATGCCAGATAAGGAGCTCCATTGGGTCATTTATATTTTATCTCTTTGGCCTGTAGCATGTACAACAATCATATTATATGTGGCCTATTCCCTACTTGCAAGGTGCTTGTGTGTAAAACGGTCTATTTAGCACAGGTTCATAGGTGATTACTAGTCTAATGGCACAATAATACCCAAGATATGACCATATTCTGTCTTAATTCCCTAGATATGGGATGGGGTAGTATCAGGGTAGTGGGTCTTTGGGTGTTGGAGCCCTGAGTCATTTTACAGACTATCTCTGTCCATAAGGGACATGGGCAGTATCCCAGGAGTGAATTTAAGGTTTCCCCATCCATTTATCCCAATTTGTTTTTAAGAAAATGAGGGACGAGCTTTGTTTCACGAAGATGGGAAGTTTATTCCATAGACAAGGTAGCCTTTGGGATACGAATCTGTCTTTCCAGCAAGTTCTGTTAGAGTCACAAATAAGGTTCGGGTCCATGGAACGCATTATCCTTGTATAAATTTTCTTGTGAATATGTAACATTTCATCAGGGATGTATCAGAGAATGCCTTGTAGGTCAGGCATAAGTCCCCTCTCAATAAATGATATGAAACGGAGTAAAGGGTAGGGCATTTAGTCAATCTGCATAAAACATGTGTCTTACATTTTGTATTTTTTAGTAAGAAACCTCTAGGGCTGCTCCAGTTGGTGTAAGTGCCTGGTTAGGTACATGCAGAAGGGAGCATTGTACTCAATTATTGGCCTGATGAAGGTCGAGTACAATGGCACTATGACTTCCTTTGATCTTGATGTCATGGCTTTACTTATAAGCTGAGCCACACAAAAGAATTTCCTCACTACTTTATTTACCTGGATGTCAAAGTTTAGGTTACTATCTATCTGTGTTCCTAGGTCCCTCACCACTGGGTCTATATTTAGGGGTGTGCTGTCAATATTATAATTTGCAGGGTTATCTGATATACCAAAGGGTATGATTATGCATTTTTTGCATTTAGTCTCAGGCCATGGTTTTGAAACCAGTCGTTTGTCATTTTCAGGTCTGTTTACAGGATGTCAACATTCTTTGAGAATTCAATGATTGCTCCCAGCTCACATTCATCAGCAAACTTGGTGAGCCACAGACCCCCAACATTGGCCTTCACTTCAGAAAAGTATATACCAAACAGAAGGGGTCCCAACAGGGAGCTCTGTGGGACACCACTAGTAACAGGTTTCTTAGCGTGAGTGGATTTATCAATCCAGAAAACATGTGTCCTGTCAATGAGCAGTTGTCTATCCCTCTGATCATGTAGGGGTTTATGCCTGACTCAGTAAGTTTATCGATTATCCCTGAGTGGAGAATTGTGTTGAAAGCATTGGATAGGTCTAGATAAGTGGTGTGTACCATTTTACCCTCATCCATGGCTATGTTGACTTTCTGGAAGAAGCCTACCAGACTGAGAAGGCAAGGCCTCCCTTTGACAAAGTCAAATTGGGTCTGGTCCATTTTTTGGAGAGTTTCTATGTCATTATTAATCATATCCATGATAATTCTCTCCATGGCCTTGCAGATAAGACTGGTCAATCTTATGGGTCTGTAGTTCCATGGGTCAGTTGATGGGCCCCCCTTGTGCAGACTGGGTCAGTTGATGGGCCCCCCCTTGTGCAGACTGTTGCAGTCCTCCATTCCTCTGGGACAAAGCCCATTCAGAGACTGTGGTTAAAGAGGGTTTCTAATGGCCCCGATAGATTCTGTTTTAAGCTATTTAAGAAGCATCTTGGAATATTGTCGGGACCCATGGAGGCTATGTTTTTGGCTTTAGCAAGAGCAGTAAGGACCTGTTCCCTCATAATGACTGGTATGGGAATGGTTGCAGGTATTTCTTTGGGTGAGGTAGGAGGCAATGGGGGGGAGAAGTTTGAACTGAACTTGTTGGCCAGCAGGTTTGCTATAGCTTCAGTGTGGGTGTGAGTGCTGCCATTCATGACTAACTCAGCACATTACTGAGCATTTCCCTGAGGTTAAGAACATAATTAAAAAAAGCCTCATAGTTTGCTTTGGTGGATCTTATGAAGTTTTTTAATTTTAAGATGAAAGTGCTCATGTATTCAAGTATTTTTGAACTAAAGGATTGAACTTTCGAAGGATACAGTGTATTTCATTTACCCTACAGTCTGGATAAGTTTGCTTCAGCATTCCGCATCTTTCCTGCTTTGGCAGATTTGACCAGCTGTCTTTAATTTGTTTGTTTGACTGGTAAGTGTCTTTTTGCATGGATTTGTCTGTTCCTTCTGGGCTTTGGAAAAGATTTTTCCTTTTGTTCAATAGCCTATTTATGCTAGGGATCCACCAGGGTGGTTTAGTTTTGCCAGTAATCATAGGTTTGACTCGGACAGGTACTGCCCCTTCTATGCAGCTATGAATATGGTTGTACAGTGCTTTTGTGTACAGGTAAAAAACATGAAGGAAAGCAGGAAGCCAGGAGTAGGTCCACCACTGTTTTAGTAAATCAAATAACCATAAGGCCAGAAACCTCTGAACAAGTGAATTATGGGTCGTATAAGTCTCTCAGTTTATGAAAGGGTAGTTGAAGTCACTCATAAGTTTGGTGTTAGACTGAATGTTAAGAGATTCCAGTAGGTTTAAGTAGGAGGTGTGGTTTTCCAGACTTATGTTAGCATACACACCCTTCTAATTATGTCATTTTGAGTGCTAAAGAGCTTTCCCTTTTAGTGCAGGTTTTAAAGGGACAAATTCATTCAGACCTGGTGACTGATCTGATTGCAAATTCATTATCCACTTCATCTCTTCAATTTCTGTTTGGTTTATTAAATCCCCACCTCTTGGTGTTTCATGAAGCCTAGCTAGTGCCATGAACTTGAAAGAATGACTATTATTTATACTAATATGCATATAAAGTGCATTGCTGGTAACTTTTTTTCTTATGTCAGATAAGTGTATGCTGCTATGGTTACTAAATGCATCTAATTGAGTGAACACTAGGAAATGAAGGTATTTAAGAAGAAGTTTCACTGGCAAACATTTAGGATTTGAAAAAGGTATTATACCGAAAGCGCTTATCCAGTTTACGAGCCAGTGTGTTTATTTTATCTTATCATCATATATTTTATTAACGTTTTTCAAGTTTTAAGTGTTTTTAAGTGGAATTGGTGGCAGAACCATTTGTTTTTGGAGTTTTATATTTTGATGTGCTCTGCCTTTGGTGACGCTACTTCTTTTTTTTGCCTGTTCATTTTTTGGTGGGAGCGTCACACATCCACTGCATAATGGAATCAGCATTACCACAGCAGCCAGCATTGGAAATGGCAAGTAGGAGAATCCATGCCAATAATTTAATGGGTTTATCTAACCCACTTCTTAACTTTGACTTTGAAAGTGGTACTTTGGAGCTACCAACAAACAGGGGAGACACCTTGTTATTTGAGAGCATCTATAAGGAAGTAGAGAATGCAGTTTTTAAACTAAAGCAACTACAATGGCAATGCTTTCATATGGAGGCGTGCCTTCACCATCACATTATCCCATGAGGTTTAAGAGTAAGATGCATGCCAACTTATGGAAATATGTATCCTGAATTGCTTGCCAAATGGCAAAGGATTAATATAGAAACTAGTTTCAGTTACATGAAACTTTTGATAGAATTTTTTAAACCTCAGGAGGTTGTAGCAGCAACCCTAATTGAACAAAAACAGAATGAACTGGAACAAATGACATTATCTGATAGCAATTTGATGAAGCTAGGGGTGCTGCAGGACAGGCTTGATGCTTATGATACCAAGTTAAAAGGAGTGAAAAGTAGCAAACTATCCAGGGATTTTAATGATTTAATTAGGGTCACCTGTTTGAATGGCCAAAAGATAAGAAAACGATCATACAGACCAGGACTAATGTAAACAATGGAATAGTAGCAAGCCATGAAAAGGAGGAGACTGTCACTAGGAAACCAACGAGAACTGTAGTAGAAGCAGAAGTGCATACTACACCCAGGCAAAACAACAGAGAGGTTTCAACAACACATGAAGCTGTGATACATGCTCTGGAGACTAATGTTAGCTTAGTAATCAATGCTGAGAGCATAGAAGAACTATCTGAGCAGGGTGAAGAAAATATATCCATTTTGAATAATAACAAGAATTTGGATATACAGAATGCCACTAAACCCAAAGATGGGGTGGTACATTTACCACTTTACCAACAGCTTCCTTTTTTGCTGCAGAACAACACCCCAAGGGAAGTACGACCCCAGAGCAGGGAGAGGAAGAAATGGAGGTTTCAGGAATAAATGATTCCCTTGTATTTAATATATGGAGTATTTTATTAACAAGAGATCAGACTCGACTATTAGAGAAAGGAATGAGTTTCATCCCCTCCTTGCGTTCACCAATGAGTGAATTTATTCTAGATATAAAATATTTTGGGAGGAATGTGACTTTAAGGCATCTCTTCGGAAATACAAACAATGATGAATCTCAAACTAGAATTGGATATAGGAAAACAAGTACGTTTGTCCCTGTATGTCATCCGGTTGTCGATGCCTTTGTGCGATTATATGAAAATGAAGTGGTTGAATATAGACAGCAAAAGGGAAGTAAACATTTCCACAACTTAACTCTAAATGAGAAGAGAGCACTGTTTGAACTGCAGAATATGAAGGACTTCATGATTAAAGAAGCTGACAAAGGAGGGGCAGTTCTAGTTATGGATATGTCGTTCTATGATACCAAGATGAAGGAGATGCTAGCGGATATAGCCACCTACAGGAGGATTGATTAAAGAGAATTGAACACCATTATACATAGTGTACAAGACACATTTTATGACAAGCTCATGAATAGATCAATAAGCAAAGAGCTGTTTGATTTTTTTGAAGTATGTCATCCTACTATACCTAGCATCAATGGAATGCCTAAGGTGCATAAGAATCTACATGACCCTCCGATGCGACCAGTCGTTTCAGGAAAAGGATGGATAACTGAACCCCTTTCTATTTTTATAGAAGGGGAGTTAAAGAAATTGCTACCTCACGCACCTGCAGTGATCAAGGACTCGGCTGAGTTCTTAAGTAGACTTTACAAGAAACTGCAACAGATGAATACTTGTAAGAATTTATTATTGGTAACTATGGATGTGAACAGTTTGTTCATGTCCTTACCCAATGATTTGGGGATCGAAGCGATCAGAGACTTTGGTGTGAAGCACAAAGCAACCAATGATATCCATTTACTATGTAGTCTCTTGGAATTGGTCTTATATAACAATGTGTTTCTGTATGGTAGTACTTACTACTGGCAGAAGTTGGGGGTAGTGATGGGAACTCCATGCGCAAATAGTTATGCCAATCTGGTCCTGGCAAGATGGGAAGAGCTATGGAAAGCGGATATTAACAACAAATGGAATAGAAACATAGTTTTCTATAATCGATTTGTGGATGATGTCTTTCTCTTATGGGATGGCAATTTAACCTCCTTGGACCATTTTGTACAATTTTTGACCAACACAACTTCATTTTTGAAGTTTGAAGTGATATCTTCTTATACAGAGATAGAATTCTTGGATGTTAAGTTAATGTTAGATGACACAGGAAGCATCAATACTAGAATGTATAGGAAACCTGTATGGCGCAATCATTTACTACACAATACTAGCATGCATCCCAGGCATGTTCTTGACAACATAGTGACTAACCAACTAACTCGAGTGTCCAAGCTCTGCACGAGGGATGAGGATTATAGGGAGGAGCAAATTAAACTTATCAATGACTTTAATAAGAGAGGATACAAAGTCAAAGAGACACAGACCAGTGAAGCAACTACCTTGGAACTACGCTCTCAGAGGGGAAGACCCTATTTCTAGGACCAAGGTGAAATAGTTAAGAGCAAGCGAAAGGAGGTAAACTCCAATCTGAGATGCCAGTTGACATATAATACTGACAATTTTGCTATTCGTAATACCATCAGAAAATTTTGGCCAGTGCTAACATCTGACAACAAAATTAGGGAAATTGTTGGAGATCAACCCAGCTTTTCTTTTAAGAACAGGAAAAACCTAAAAAGATTATTATGTTATAAAACTGAAACTGAAGCTATTTCTGAAGACAGGAGTTTTCAGATGAACAGGAGAGTTGGAACATTCAGATGTGGAAGTTGCAAGGCATGCTCTCATATAAACATCTCAAATACTTTTACACATCCCCTGACTAAAAGGAACTATAAGTTTGAAGGATTTGCAAACTGTCAGAGTAAGAACATTATCTATGTGGCAACCTGCAGTCACTGCAAGGCATACTACATAGGGAAAACTAATCAAAT
>NC_056726.1:525527963-525582963 GCF_019279795.1 Protopterus annectens | reverse complement strand
ATAAACAATGGATAGTTTTAAAAAAGTTGCCACGTTAAATAATGCAATCTAAAACTGAAAAAAAAATAGTGTTATTGATATATTGATATATGTTAAGTGGGTGCACATGTATATCAATGACAGTGAGTGAATGGTATGTGTACATGCTCGTGTGTGTGTGTGTGTGTGTGTGTGTGTGTGTGTGTGTATGTCTGTCTGATTGTCTGTCTACATTCAGATCAGGATCAGGAAATAAAGGCATTTTAAATCATGATTGTACATTAAATATATAAAACATGGGGCATTCCCGGAATCTGTGGTTACAATGAACAGTGACATGTCATTAGAGAAAATGTGATAGACATTTAAGAAATTTGCAACTTTATATGTCAATAAAAACAAGAGTACATTCTACAACAGCCATGTAAATTCCTTCTCCCTTATCAACATTGCTACAGGTAGGGTGTAAAATGAGAAATACGCTGGCATTAGCCTTGCCCAGTGAAACAGCCATAGGCATCTATATAGTGTACACCATGAGGGAAAGGGATTATCAAAGTGTAACACAGATAGTCGCACAAAACTATAGTAGGGATAAACTGATACTGTAGTACATACCCTGTTCATTTAAAAACCCACAACAGTGTTTGTTTTATAGTTAGATGTATATGTGAGGTGTCAAATTTATAAATTTGGGTAAATCAGATCGCACAGATCTCAATTGTCCTTGATTTTTAAATAACATCCCTGATTTTTTTCTCATACCTTTGCCCTATCCCTCATAATCTTCTGGTAAATTACTGAGAATTACATTCAGTCAATAATGCCATTCGTTGGAGTTTCATATTTCCTATTTTTCAGAAAATGCATGTTGATGCAAACCCCTGATGTTCTGTTAACCTAAGTGAATTAGAGTAATATTTAAAAACTGTCCCTGATTTTTGACTCCTGACCATCCATTATTTTTGACTTTGTCTCTGATTCTTGATCAAAGAAGTTGAAAGTTATATTTGATAGGGGTGTATCCTACATTTTGTCAACTCAGGTGCAAAAATTGTCACTTACAACTCAATGTAATAGCAAAATTTGTTTATACTGGAAAGTTAGCTAGAGAAATAAAAGCTTGGATAACTCAGCATAACAGGAACATTAAAATGAAAAACAATGACAGGAAATATTTATGTAGTATGAGAAAAATATTTTCTGTATGACAGTTTATGTAAAGTTCTAGTGAGATGTTAAAGTAGTAATGCTCTAGCCATTAGATGTTGGTAGTACAAAACACTGTATTGTCAATGCACACCACCTTCCCATCCATATCTAGGGCTGAGTGAAAGCCCATGATGCATTGATATTCAAAAACTGAAACATTAGTATAGTATATGCAGTTTTAATTAATAGGTTCATAGGTTGTTACTAGGCTATCGGCCCTAGGGCCTAAACAAGCCTAGCCATAACAATTCCCTGGATATTTCTTCCCACACTATTTACTTTCCTGGACCCCTGTCCAGCAGAGTGACTGACGTGATCCCCAGGGTGAATTTCCTTTCTCCCATCCAATCGTCAAGGCTCCTTTTGAAGAGGGCCAAGGAGGCGCTATGCTTGACATGTCTGGGCAGTCTATTCCAGAGTATGGGGAGTCTCTGGGTCAGGAACCTATCCCTCTAGCATGTTTTGTTCATTGTGATGACAAGGTTTAGATCCCTGGAGCATGTGGCTCTGAGGGATTGGGATTTCTTTAAGTGGAGCATGTCCAGCAGCTCAGGGTTTGGCATGGCCTTGTATGTTAAGCAGAGATCACCTCTGAGTAGACGATATGACACAGAGTATAGCTGGAGTTTTTTTAGATGGTCAGTATAGGGCATCTGCTTTCGGCCTGTGATTCTTTTAGTGAGGTATTTCTGCGACCTTTCCAGCTGTTGCAGATGTCTTGTGAGGTACATACCAAACAGGGCGTTGTACTCTATAATGGGTCTAATGAGGGATGAGTAGTCGATGAGAAGTAGATGCCAAACAAGAGCGGTCCCAGGACTGAACCCTGAAGTACTCCACTTGTCACTTGTCTGGAGCTGGATTTGGAGTCGGCTACTTTTACAGTCTGGGTTCTGTCAGTAAGCCAGTTGGCAACCCATCAAGTGACGTAGGGATTTATACCCAGATTAGTAAGTTTATCTATGATTCCAGAGTGGGGGATGGTGTTGAAGGACTTGGCAAGGTCCAAATAGGCTGTGTAGACCTCCTTACCCTTATCAACAGCTCTGGAGACTGATTTGAAGAAGTCAGTCAGGTTCAGGAGACAAGATCGGCCCTTCAAGAACCCAAACTGGGTGGGGTCCAGTGTTTGAAGGTTGCCAATGTCTTTGTTTATAAGTTCCATGATAATGCGTACCATGCCTTTGCAGATCAGGCTCATCAGACTGATGTGACGGTCATTCCTGGGATCCAAGGTGGATCCCCCTTTGTAGAGTGGGATAACTGTAGCTGTGCGCCATTCAGTGGGCATGAAGCCTGAGGTGAGGCTATGATTAAACATGACACTTAGGTGAGGTGCCAGTTCATTTTGTAGTTCATGTAGTACACAGCCCGGGATGACATCTGGCCCCATGGATGCTGTATTCTTAACTTTGGACAGTGCGGTTTCGACCTGTGTGGCCATGATTACTGGAATTTGGCAATCTTTTGGTATTGAGATGGGCCCTTTAGGGGGTGAGAGGGTGGTGAAGTTGGCACTAAATTGATCTGCCAGGATATTGGCAATATCCTTGGGATCAGTATATTTAATGCCATTCTGTTGTAGCTCAGAGCATATCTGAGCATTGCCATTTAGATTCTTGACATAACTATAGAATTCCTTGTGTTTGTCTTTGGAATGTTTGGCGATTTTATTTTCGTAACTAGCTTTGGATGATTTTATGAGGGATCTCAGCTTCTTACTGAGGCTGTAAGGGAGTTTTTTGCATCCTGGGATTTTCCTCTTTTCTGCAACAGTTTCTTTCTTCTGTTGTATAGTTTGTTTATGGCAGGTGACCACCAGATTGGCTTCCTTTATTTGGAGGAGAGCGTCTTGGTTCTATTTGGGATGGCACGATTCATGCACGAGTGCCTTATTGTAGGATTCAGCAGTCGAACTTTCAGCTGCAATCTGCATGGGTGTCATGAAGTTTGTCACTTCTGACTTGAGCAGCATGAAGTTGGCTTTGGAGAAGTGTTTTACGGAGGTTTCCTTACTGGGGGGTGGGGGTGGGATGTGGCTGTCAAGGGTGATTTGTTTATGGTCAGACCTAACCAATGAGGGGGTGACCACTGGTGTGGAGCATCTATCTCCCATGTTGGTAATGACCAGGTCTAGGATAATGGAGCCCCTGGTGGGACAATGGATTAGTTGATCCAGGGCGTTGGAATTTATAAATTCCAAGAACCATTGGGAAAAGGTGTTGGTACCTTAGTAGTTTTCCCATTTAGTGGCAGGGTATTTGAAATCACCCAGTATTAGGGTGTTTGGTTGTATCTTAATATTGTCCATTATGTTTAGAAAGGTGTATTGAGAATCTTGGGGCATGGTGGGGGATCTGTAGCAAGTGAAAATTTGGATTGCAGTCTTACCTAGTGTTAGTTGCACCTGGAGAATTTCAGATGCATTGTGTTGGGCAACTAGCCTGTAGGTGTAAATATCCTTGGTGAATATGGACACTCCTCCACCTTTAGTGTTTCAGTCTTGGTTTGGTGGCCGCAAAGTGTGGTAAGAGTTGTAGCCTGCTATTGCAGGGGTGCTCCCTGGAGCCTTGAATCAGGTCTCAATTACTGCACAGATATCAATGTTCTCCATTTTTTTGGAGTGCCTTGAGAGAGTGCATTTTGAGGTTTAGACTTCTAGCATTGAGTAGCATTACCTTCAGATTTTGCATGCTTGTATCTGTTATGGTGGTGATTTTGTCCTTTGAACCTTGCCTAAAAAAGGCACTATAGGGGTGGTGAGAGCTTTAGCCAGTAACCTGAATCCCAGGGGTGACAGGTGCAGACCATCTCTGGCAAAGCATCGTGGTTTGTCGATCATGTCGTCCCAGGCAGACAGATACTGGATCCCCTTTGAATGACACCAGAAGCTTAGCCAATTGTTGAAGTCAATCATTTTGTCCTTATACTGTGGTATCATTCTGGGCGAAGGCAGGATGCTTCTCAGGGCTAGGGTCATAACTGCCTGGGCCACATGATCTGGAAGCTCTTCCATGTCCCTTTTCATGTAGTCCAGGGAGGTATGTCTCAAGTCATTCACTCCAACATGGACAATGACAGAGTCGTATTTGTACTTGTTGTGGAGTGACTTGAGTGTGCCTTATGTGGCGGATCCTGGCACTCAACAGGTAGCTGACTGTAATTTTCTCCTTGTTCAGCCTGGTGAGTGGGACATCAGTGTGCCTGACTATAGAGTCACCTATGACTAAAGTGTTGGGTACATTGTCTTGCCTTAGGGGCTGTTGTTGAGTGGCACACTGGTGTTGTGAGCTATGTGTCACTTTGGTTGTGACTGGTGTTTTTTTTCATTTCAGCTTTGGAGGTCCTTGTTGCTTGGGCAGGTTAATGTTAATGGCCTCTGCATATGTGGGTTTAGTGTTGCTATGTGTGGGTGTTGATGGTGTGGGTTTTGAAGGGCTATGTGTTGCTTGAGGTGTAGTGCAGGTGTTAACCTTCTCCTCCTGACTGTCTAGCACAATCTTGGCTGGAGAGAGCTTTACTTCCAGTTTGGCTATGTAAGTGCATCTCTCACAGGTTGTAGTGTTGGGTAGTAGAAGGAGAGGGCTGTCTGTGTACATGAGGCATTTGCTGCATTGCCCCAGTATGCCCAGGTTCACCTGGTGGACAGGAGAAATGACTGGAAGCTGACACTTGGACATGCCTGTTTAGGTGCTTTTTTGTAAAGTACAAGAGCTGTTTTCCCTTACCTTTGCAAGGTACTTTGCAATTATAGGCTGTTTATTGCCTACTATTAATTTCTCCTTGTTAACAAGGAGAGTTGAGTGCTTATATCAGTTTAAGGCTTCCTAGTGCTTTCCAGCAGGTTCTAGAGCAAGTGCTAGTCACAGGGGTTCAGATTTTAGTGCTACCACTGAGAAACCAGCTAGTTCTAAGGGAGAATTTGAAGAGCAGACTTTCTGGCACCTGGAATAGTTTAACCGTAGCCCGGCAGTGCTGCACAATTCGAAAAATGTGCACACACGCGTTTTTAAGCCAGAAAGTTGAAAGAGATAGAAATCAGCCCAAAATGGCTAAAATTACAATTTCAGCACTGGAAACCATTCCTCTAGTGTCAGACAGGCAGTACAATGCTCACTGGTAGGGAGTAGGACTTCCCTCTACCACAGCAAGGTCTGGATAGCTCTGAACACAGGAAATAAAGTCCTGAAACCAGCAAAGCCTGGGATCTCGACTATACTAGCTAGAAAAGGCGGGAAACAAGCAAACAAGATAGTTTTTTTTTTTTTGTTAAAACAGGCTAAACAATGCAATAATACACTAAATAAACACAGAAAATGCTAGCACACGAGTGTGTAGCCCTAAACAGTAAATACAATTAAAACTCTACAAAATTAACAATTTTAAACTTTTTAAATTAAACAAGGTAAGTGCACAACTGAAAAACAATTTTAAGAGGCAGTAATACAGTAGAATAAGTAGCTAGTCTACATATACAGAAAAGTCTATATATACAGAAAAGCAGCTAAAACACACTAAAACAATTCAGATGCAGTGCAACCTAGAGCACTTGAGTTGTAGTAATATTAAGGCAAATACAGTTTTAATAAATGCACTAAAATATACTCTATATTTCCAAAATGTTTGAGAAGCACAGTCAGAACACAAGGATATTCAGACAATTTTTTTTTTTTTTTTTTTTTTAGAAAGGGAGAAAGGAGGAACAGAAGGAAATTCTCTCTGTATTAGGTAGAATGAGCTAATGACACTAGACTGAGAGGAGTGTTGTCGTTGTTGTGTCTTTCGGCTTTTCCCGGTTAGGGGTCGCCACAGCGGAACTCCGGTCCGCTAATGATTGGCAGTAGATTTTTACGTGCCGAGTTGCCGGCCCTGACGCACAACCTTCAACAAAGGTACGCCCATTCATGCATGTCTCCACACAGAAGACGCTCTAGCTGAGAATGGAACAGGACAACGTCTTACTGTGAGGCGACAATGCAACCGCCACACCACCACTGCAGTACTAGACTGAGAGGAGTGTCCAAGATCAAATTTAGAGTAGGGGTGGGCAACTGCAAGGCCAATAGGTATAAAGACAAGATGTCAATAGGGATGGCGAGTGGGCGAAAACACTACAGAAATGTTTATCACAAGTGAGCCAATAGCTATGAAATACAGTACAAGTATGCAGTATACAATAAAATTGCTATAAATATCTAAAATAAGCAATAACTACTACATATAAGCAAAAAACAGGCTACTATTGCTATATATCACAGATCAGTTGCTCCTCTTCAGATAGCTCTGTGTGTAATGGCTGAAACACTCAAGTTAACTTCTTAGCAGAAAGTTGAAACCTGAAACACTTTAAAAAATGTTCAAAAGACCAATGAGGTGCTTTCTCCAAGCCGTAGCCCTGGCAACCCAACTAGACAATGACCATAAACACTAAACTCTGACTAAAGTGGGGGATGGTCTTTGCTATGATGACCTGGGCAATGAGCTCAGGAAACCGCCGCTAACAAACAACTAGGCCCACAACACAATCAGGAATATGGACAATATTACAGCTACTACCTAAACTATTTTAGGCAGAACACACTGCAGAGATGTTTATCACAAGCACAATCAGGAATATGGACAATATTACAGCTACCACCTAAACTATTTTAGGCAGAACACACTGCAGAGATGTTTATCACAAGCACAATCAGGAATATGGACAATATTACAGCTACCACCTAAACTATTTTAGGCAGAACACACTGCAGAGATGTTTATCACAAGTAAGCTAATAGCTATGAAATACAGTACAAGTATGCAGTATACAATAAAATTGCTATAAATATCTAAAATAAACTATAACTACTACAAATAAGCAAAAAAAAAAAAAAAAAACAGGCTGCTTATTGCTATATATCATAGATCAGCTACTCCTCCTCAGATAGCTCTGTGTGTAATTGACAGTGCTCTTGTCAATGTTTAATCTGGTTGTATTCATTTATGTGAGTTACATGCTTAACTACTTTACTAAATTTAGAGCCTAGATTTTATAGATCTCGTGAAAACATTGATTTCAGTGAGAACTTTTTCTTTATATGGGAACAGTGTATGAGTTACATTTTTTGTTTCTTTCAGTTGTTTCTGTGAAAGCACAGATCAAATAATTTACTTGAAATCAACAATATTGGTCTTGTAGATATTGCAAATACCAAACCAACAAGGAAGTAAGTTGTAATCAGAATGATGTGCACTCCAAAACGCCAGGCACATAATGAGATATAATACCAGCTTACCCTTATGTTCACTCACACCTGACAAGTATTTAAATAAGCAAAGAGTTCCCTGATCAGAGTGTTCACACTGCACAGACTTTTAATACAGTCCTTCTCTCTTATTACTGTGCCCTCTGTTCATCAAAGATAGTTAAGAAAGAGTGAACTATGTGGTTGAGGCAAATGATCAATCTGCAATATTTGCAAACCACATTCAGCAATGAGCCCAGAGCATTGTTACCGAAATCATTCAGCTACGTTAGTAGTACTGCTATAAGATGTGGCACTTAGACCCTTACAATACAGTCAGTGATTTTTGATGTTGAACTTAGTGTAGAATAACTGTTGTTTAATTGCCCATGGAAGTGAACTGAAACTATTTGCTTTTGTGTGTCAGATACTACTGCTTGATTTAACACAGAATATAACAATGCTGCAAGGTTTGTTGCATAATGTTTTTCAGACCAGCACCTAAAAGTTAATGTTGAGATTGAGTCTAATCTCTGATTCTAACACAAAAGTGTAACTTAATGCATTCCTTGACTGCTAACATAGAATACACTTATTTAGCCTCATTCTTTTATATGTTATTTAATTGCAGGCTGTAGAGGTTACCTGCAATGTGTTCTTGACTGTATTAAAGGTAGAGTTTGCTTCCTAGGATCATAGGAGGTTACTAGGCTAATGGCCCTGGGGCCCTTACAAGCCTAGCCAAGAGTTTATATCCAACAAAGAAACCTCAGTCAGCACCTGTCAGCCCTGTCAATGAGGGACAAAGGTGGATCAGTGTGAATCATTATGAAATATTCATTGTCAGCCCTGTCAATGAGGGACAAAGGTGGATCAGTGTGAATCATTATGAAATATTCATTGGCATGACTAAGAAGAAGAAGAAGAAGATTTAAGTATTTTCCCCTCACTCTGCCACAGCTCCACGCAACCCCAGTATGCCTCCATATCTACCCATTCTACTCCTGTTGGGGCAAAAACCAGCCCATTTATACTACAGCCAGAGTAAGACCTATATGGACCATTCATTTCTTCTACAGGGTGAGATCGGTATGGGACATTCATTTAATATCTGGGTTAAGAGCTGTATGGGCCATTCATTTTCTGTCCAGGGTAAGAGTTGCCTAGGCCATTCATTTCCCATCCAGGGTGAGAGCTATATGGACCATTCATTTCCTATCCAGAGTGAGCACTGTATAGGGCTTTCATTTCTTGTCCAAGCTAAGTCCTTAGCAGCGCATTCATTATCCCCTTTTTAGAGGCCAGATATGGGTGCCAGTAGGCCAATATTTACCTGAGGTTATCCACACCTAATTCACCTTCTAATAGTTGGTGACCTCTGCAAGTGTATCTGCTCTAGCAAAAGTCCCAACATATGCCTCTGTATGCACAGGATGTTCCATAGCTTGTGACATGAACCAACCAACTCAATGGCTGCTACATGCCGTACCCTAATTTTCCAGGTGGGATCACTGCTGCTGCAGGTCATACCACCTTCCTCCCCCTGGACGAGGGAGCTGGCATTGACCCTTCACTTCCACTCTGCCTTAGCCCTTTAATCATTTAAACCACTACTGAAAGCTGGGTCAACTGGAAACTATCAATATTTTCAATGACTATTAGTATTAGATACAATAAGAGTGTGTGGGTTGTGGTCACCTTTGAGAACTGTAAGAAGAAAAGCACCTAAGGATATAATGTTGTATTTCTAATCCTTGCTCTGTGTTTTCCCTAAGTAGCATAGACCTTTTAGATCTAGTTACAGCTGAAAGATATACTTGGGGTCTTCTTTGCTTTTATTTCATGTTTATTATTGCTAAAACTCTGAAGTTGATTTCTGGTGAGATATGGCCCAAATGAGTTACTATATTGCTCTTACAGATCATTTCATTCAATTACATTTCCTTCATGACAACATAAGGCAATTAGCCTATATAGTTTTACCTCCAACTGCATTTCACATTCTTTTTCCTCTCTATTCCTTCACCTCCCTCACTCTTTCTCCACTTCTTCCATGCCCACTTAAATATCTTCATAGATTTCCTCTCATCCACTCATTCTGAATTTATGCCAGGAGCCCACAACACTATCTCATTAGAAAAAAGTTGTGTAGTGAATAAGTGTTTACTCCCTAATATCTGCTACATGTGCCACCTTCTTGTCCCTCTGTCTTTTTGATTCAAGGTGACCCTTCCACATTTCTTGCACCTACATCACATCTAGCTCACATCTTATGGCCTCTCCTGAGGCCTGCTTTAGTTTCTTGAGTTACCCTTTCCCCTTCATCCCACATACACCTCTAGTGGCTTTTCTTTGGACTCATCTCAGTAGCCTGATGCCCCTCTTCTTCTATGACACAAGTACAGTATTCTACATTTTTGTCTGCACTGAACCTGAACTGACACCATTCTGTTTACTTGGCCAGACTTTCCAGATCATTTATAGAGGGAGTCCACCTTTACAAAGAGGCCAGTCATAAGTGGAGTACCTCAGGGGTCAGTTCTTGGACCGCTCCTTTTGGGATTTTCTTCGCAGAAGTCAAGACCAATGTCAATGGTCTCTGGCTGACTAAATTTGCAGATGATTGCAAATTAGGAGCTGTCATTGAATCTTACACCAACATAAATGTTCTCCAGGAGGGGATAACACAGACAAACAAGTGGTTTCAGAGCCATGGACCAGAACTAAATGCCAAGAAATGCATAATAGTATCCTTTGGGAAGTAATCCATCCCTGGCAGCTATCATATTGACAACACACCCCTTAGAGTTGACCCAGTAGTCCAGGATTTAGGGGCACACATAAACAGTAATCTAGCTTTAACCATCATGTGTCTACAGTGGTGAGGAAACCATTCTATGTTGTCCAACTTATAAACAAAGGTATGGCATCTGAGTCCAAGGAAGTCATTGTTCCACTGTATTCAGCATTCATCAGACCTATCATTGAGTACAATGTCCCCTTTGGTATGTACCTAACCAGGTATATCCAACAATTGGAATGTCCACAGAGGTTCCTCACTAAAAGAATACAGAGCATAAGTAAAATGTCCTGTGCAGACCATCTCTCAAGGCCCTATCTCTGTATTCTGTCTCCTACAGGCTTTTGAGGGGAGATCTATGCTTGGCATACAGGGCATTGTCAGACCCCACTCTGATGGACCTCCTACATATCCACAAAGCAAACAGCACCAGAATTACCCATTCTAAAGACTTAAACCTTGCCTGTGATATCAAAAGGACCTGCTGGAGAGATATATATGTATCCCAGAGACTACCGTGTCTATGGACAGGCTCTCCATCCATGTGAACCAGAGTTTCTCCCTAACCCAATTCAAGTGCAATTTAGACAATTGGATGGGAAACCAGAAAATCATCCCTGGTTTGGCACCTATGTTCATAGGTTCATAGGTTCATACTAGGCTATCTGCCCTAGGGCATTTATAAGCCTAGCCAGAGTATGTTTGGCTTTCGCCACCCATTTTAAATTAATTTTGCTATGCCGTTTTTCGAGGTTAGTATACTGTGCCTCTGTCTAACAGTGACACAGAAGTGATACCCAGGGTAAACCTATGATCTCCCATCCACTCATCAAGATTCCTCTTGAAGAGAGTCAATGAGGGACTCTGCCTAACCTGGACTGGGATTTTATTCCAGAGTGAAGGGAGCCTCTGGATTATGAATCTGTCCCTCCAGCATGTACTATTTATTTCAGTGCTGAGGTTCAAGTCTCTTTAGCGTGTAGCTCGATGGGATTTGGATTTTTTGAGGTGCAGCATGTCCCTTAATTCCGGGTTGGACATGGCTTTATACGTCAGGCACAGGTCACCTCTGAGCAGGCGGTATGCCACTGAGTAGAGCTGGAGTTTCTTTAACCGGGCAGCATATGGCATCTGTTTGAGCCCTTTGATCCTCTTGGTGAGGTACTTTTGGGGTCTTTCCAGTTGCTGCAGGTGTTTGGTAAGGTACATCCCAACAGGGGCATTGTACTCAATTATGGGCCTGATGAGGGATGAGTAAAGAGGCACGATGACCTCCCTAATCTAGATGTGAATCCCTTCATGATTAGGTGGGCTATATAAAATGTTTTTCTAACCACTTTGGCCACGTGGTTGTCAAATGAGAGATTGCTATCAACTTGGGTCCCCAGGTCCCTAATTACTTCTTCTGTTCTTAATGGATTACCACCTATGTGGTAATTTGTGGGCACTTTGTTTTTGCCAAAGGGGATGACTATACACTTTTGGCATTTAGCTTGAGGCCATGGCTCTGGCACCAGTTGTCTGTTTCTATGAGCCCCTTTTGGAGGATGCTTGTGTCAGCTGGAGAGTCGATTATGGCGCCCAGTTTGCAGTCATCTGCGAACTTGGTCAGCCACAGTCCTTCTGTGTTGGCCTGTACCTCCGAGAAATATATACCAAACAAGAGAGGTCCCAGGACTGAGCCTTGTGGGACGCCACTTGTAACTGGTTTGGAGTCTGACATGGCTCCAGCAATTCTAACCATGTGGGTTCTGTCCTTGAGCCAGTTTGCAACCCATCTAGTGACATAGGGGTTTATATTTAAGCTGGTGAGCTTATCTATAATGCCCAAGTGGGGTATTGTATCGAAGGCTTTTGTGAGGTCCAGGTAGGCTGTGTGGACCACCTTCCCTTCGTCAATGGCCTTGGTGACTGTTTCAAAGAAGTCGCCCAGGTTTAAGAGGCAGGATCTGCCCTTAACAAAGCCGAACTGGGTAGGATCCAGTGTCTGTAGGTCCCCAATATCTTTATTTATGTCTATAATGCACACAGGTAAGCTGTAAGTGGTTCATCTCCAAGACATATGCTTACACTTATCAAGGGTATCAAAACTTGTCAGAGATTTGGGATGCATTGCTAGGCTTAAAAAGGCCCTCGTGGTCGTTAGCCTAGTAAACACCTATGACCCTATGACCCTTACTAAAACTCCCTTACTCATCTTCAACTGCTACATCTGTCTTATGTCATTAGCAGACAGTTTGTTGCTACTTTCTTTTCTGAAACAAACACAGTGATGAGCCCAAGTGCAGCAGTAACACCTGCATTAACTTATTCTTGACAATCTCCCTCTCACCACAACTTGCTGTGTCCTTATTTTAACACTACAAGTAATGCACTTACTTACCCTGAGTTTCAACCAAGTCCTGCAGTTTTCCTAGCAGGCACCTGTGTGGAGCTTAATCAAAGGCCTTGGTGAAGTTTAGGTGTGTCATGTCTGTCAGTAAGCTGAAATAAAGTTCTCCTGTAATCCTGTCATAAAGTTGCATCAGGTTTGACTGGCTGCTCATTCTGGCCATGAGTCCATGATGGTTGTTGAAATGGAGATTGCCATCTTCTAGGAAAGCTGCCAGCCAACTGTCCTGTTAAAGCACTTTATCAACAACATTGGTGCTAGTTGTGATGAAAGGAGATACTGCCAGCCCCACTATCTGGAATTTTGTAAACAATTATATGTCATTTGTGAATATCAACATGATTCATATAAAGTCGAAGTCAAAGTCAAATTAAACTTTATTGTCATTTAGAACTACACACGTGTAGCCTAAATGAAATTTCATGCATCACCTCAATTCTTGTGATTACAAAGGAAAGTGAAACAACACATACAAGTAGAGAAGTAAACACAACAAACGAATACAGTACTACTTCCAATATACGCAAGAAAGAGCAGAAACATTTACCAACACTCATAAACTAAAATAATACCCTCCCCTGAGTTAAATTAACTACCCTATTTAAAGTAAAACAAAACACACTACAGACTGAAATGCCTAGGTTATTTGTGTAATATTGCACTTGAGTGAGTTAAATAATACTATGGATATAATAAATACATATTGCACTTACTTGGAATATATGTAAGTATAATACTACACAAATAAAAATTGACTTATGTGTCCAGACACCTGGGACTATAGTGCCCGAGTTCAGAAGCCTAATCACTGTAGAGTAGAAACTGTTATTGAATCTTGTAGTCAGTCCTGCAGTGGATGCTGCGATATCTCCTGCCCAATGTCAGATGCTTAAACAGTCCATGCGCAGGATGTGTGTTGTCCTGTATTATTTTAGTGGCCTTTCGGATGCTTCTTGCTTCTTGCAGAATGAAGTTGTTGTATCGATGGAAGACTGAAACCTGTTACCTTCTCTGCAACCCTCACCACTCTTTGTAGGGCCTTCCTTTCTGTAACTGTGCAGCTTCCAAACCACACTATGAAGTTGCAGGTGAGGATGCTCTCCATTGCACCTCTACAGAAGGTGGAGAGAAGTTGAGGAGAAAGCTTAGCTTTTTTCAGCCTTCTTAAAAAGTGGAGGTGTTGGTGCACTTTCCTGACCAGTTGGCTGGTGTTTCCCGACCACAAGGAATCCTCTGATATGTGTACACCCAGGGATTTTGTGCTCTTAACCCTCTTCATCCTCTCACCATTGATCCTGAGCATGGGGTGGTTTGTTCTTCTTTTCCTGAAGTCGATGATAATCTTTTTGGTCTTGCTTACATTCAGGTCAAGGTTGTTCCCTCACACCAACTGATCAGAGATGCCACCTCCTCTCTGTACGCCCTTTCATTCCCATTTGTGATAAGCCCCATGACTGTGGTGTCATCAGCAAACTTAATGATATGGTTGGACTTGAGCTTGGCATAGCAGTCATAGGTCAAGATGGTGAATAACAGTAAGTTGAGAACACATCCCTGTGGAACCCCAGTTCAGTCATGATGCACTTTGATGTGTTCTTACCTGAACACACCCTCTGTAGTCTCTCAATCAGGAAGTCCAGTTTTCTATCAGTTGCATTAGTACCACCATAATAAATGCAGAGCTGAGGTCTATGAATAGCATCTTAACATAGTTGTCTTTGTGCTCCAAATGTTCAAAGGAGATGTGTAGTGCTACTGATATAGCATTGTGTTACAAATGTATTAGAACTGTATGTCATGTATATATCAAACTAGGTTTGTACAGACGTGTGTTGAAAAGATAGTTTATAAAGTGCTTGTGCTTCAAATATAACCACAGCATGCCCTACTGGAAAAGAACAGAAATGTACATGCACTATTATAACTGTTTAAATGTATATATTTTAACAGTGGAAAGTGGAACACAGGAGGCTAACTTCAATCTAGCAAACATCAGAAAAAATACCTGAAATTAAATTACTTTATGGCATCTAGAGACAGAATGTCTGTACTGGGGAACTTTCTGTATTGTCTTGGTTCATAGGTTCATAGGTTGGTACTAGGCTATCAGCCCTAGGGCCTATACAAGCCTAGCCATAACAATTTCCTGGCTATTTCTTCCCACACTATTTACTTCCCTGGACCCCTGTCTAGCAGGGTGACTGACGTGATCCCCGGGGTGAATTTCCTTTCTCCCATCCAGTCGTCAAGGTTCCTTTTGAAGAGGGCCAAAGAGGCACTCTGCTTGACATGTATGGGCAATCTATTCCAGAGTCTGGGGAGTCTCTGGGTCAGGAACCTATCCCTCCAGCATGTTTTGTTTATTGTGATGACAAGGTTTAGATCCCTGGAGTGTGTGGCTCTGAGGGATTGGGATTTCTTTAAGTGTAGCATGTCCAACAGGTCTGGGTTTGACATGGCCTTGTATGTTAAGCAGAGATTGCCACTGAGTAGATGATATGCGATAGAGTATAGCTGGAGTTTTTTAAGGCGGTCAGTGTAAGGCATCTGCTTTAGGCCTGTGATTCTTTAAGTGAGGTATTTCTGCGGCCTTTCCAGTTGTTGCAGATGTCTTGAGAGGTACATACCAAATGGGGCGAAGTCTTGGAAGTGTTTTATTGTTTTATGACTTCCAGCATCTGCCAAAGATCTGAGGAAAAGCCCTTGTCTATGTATTTTTACAGGTAGATGCTAAATGCTACCAGCTGCCATCAATGGTTGTTTTGGGCCTGGGGACTAGAAGTCAGATGACATGAAATTATGTCATTCTGCAAGCTATCCCACCAGTAATATGTAAGATATTAATTTAAGAAATCTCTAAGAGAGACACAGTATTCTGTATTCTGCCTTGGATCTGACAGTAACTAGAAGATCTATTCACCACATCTGCCTTGCTCTTAAGTAAGTTAACTAGGGTATAGTAATTCTATTAGATTCAGTCAGGAATATAGTGAAGCTTAGTTTAAATATTTTTCTTTATTTATTTGAGACTGTCCTGCAATGTTGTTTTAAATATTTCCTGCGATTCTGATCTCTGATGTCACTGTAAATATATATTTAGTATTGTCTTGTTCTTTTATTACTTATTATTAAATATATTTAAACCTTTCACTGTGGCTGATCTGTCTAGAGATGTTTAAGTTCTGAGAGTACTTGATTATTTATTTGGTGACACTGTGTAGACCATTCCTAATAGCTTTGGTCTTGGTCAAACTACCATCTGTATTAGTAGTAACATTACACAGTAAGATTGGACACCCTTTGTTAAGGGCCTTAAAGTAGCTGATAAGGAGTTGGCTGGCGGCAGTGAAAACTACCTTATAGTCTGGGCAAAAGGGAGCATAGCTAGTAAACCTGTGTGTAAATCAAACCTCAAAGAGTGTGTGTGTCAGCGACTTGGGCAGGAACACGAAGCAATGGTTGGACAGAGAGGGTTCTGGAGGTCTTGGCTTAGTCACTCAGCTAAGATCTCAACTCTATAGCTGTGCCAGTGGTGAGTCATATTGGGGATCTGGAGAAAGAGGGAGGAAACAGATCCGGATTGCCTGTGGTCTCTATCTGCTCTTAAGGGAAATTGCACTTGATGCAGAGAGTTGCATCTGGGAATACTGCATGTGTACCTCGTCATTCTCTCAGTGTACATCACCTACTGTTGCCAGTGGTGAGGATTGAGGCTCCTGGATTACTGGTCCTGTGGTGGGGCTTCACACTAGTACTACACTGTGACTCAATGAAATAAGATCTCCATGTGATTTAAATTTTCCTACCTAATTCATAAAATCTAACAGAACTGATACAAATTTACAAGCTGCATTACGCCTTTGTCTTGAAGGGACTCCATTGACAAAATTATTTTACCTTTCAAATTTGGCAATAACATGGATGTAGGAGTGCTATTGTAAAATACTGTTTGTTTTCTTTGTTAGAAACAGTATTTTATCCCCTCTCCTGTTTCTCTAACACACAGACACACACACACACACACACACACACACACACACACACACACACACACACACACACACACACACACACACACACACACACACACACACACACACACACACACACACACACACACACTCACTCATTTTTTCTCTTGATGTTTTTACTTTTGAGTCTTATCTACCATAAATTTACATATATTTGCTGCTTGTCATAGGTAGCTAAATGTTTTCTCCTGGCCATGTTCATTACCTATTAAGTTTTGTTTTGTTTTGATCTTTTCAGCTTCAGCCTTATTTGTATGCTTAAGCCTAGCCATAGCTACATATGTATTAGTAAAATATAGCCAGCTATTTTTGCATATAGGTATAAAGCCCTGACCACAACCATGGTGACCTAAGTTCAGCTAGTAGCTCAGGCACCTGTTGAAACTGGTGGGAGACAAAAACGAATGATGAAGCTTCACCTGCTCACCTTTCTCAGGGGCATAGGATGGGAAACCTGTTGCGGCAGGGGTGGCCATTTCTTCAAAGACCTGGTGGAGACTGAGGCTTGAAAGGGCTGCCAAGCTGGGTGAGTGAGTAGACCTGGGAGGTGTCAGTGACCTGCTGATTAGGTCAGGAATACTCCAAAGGCCATGGTTCTTTACTCACTTAGCCTACTTAAGGGATATCAGCATGTACAAGGGTGAAGGGCCATACCCATGCAAGCCAGTCTCTGTTATCAGCAGTGGTGGTTTCCCAGGCTCACTCACTTCCAGTAGAAGACCAGTTCATTAAACAAGTGGGACCCAGTTACCCCAGCCTGGGGGGGTTAAGTAACTGAGTGACCCACAAGAACAGTGCCTGCAGATTGGGAAGAAAAGGGCTCAGGGGAAATCATGCTACAGAAGACCATGTCGAAAGTTCAAACAAAAACAATGAGTGGGAAGAAGTACCCATGAAGTAAAATGTACAATACAATGGCAAATACAAATATTACAGCATATTTATAAAGATGAAATATTATTAAACAAGCAGGTACTCTGAAAATAAAATGTAATATTGTAAATACTACTACTGTAAATGCTGATAAACATCATCCAAACATTTTTCAGGGGAATAAGAAAGACTCAGAAATCATTACAGATAGTACAGCGTGTGGATAATGTAAATCTGTGCTGTGGTCAATCAGCTGCTGCAAAGCAGCTCCATTCATCAGTTCTCTGGCCCCAAATGTGACAAAATTCCAACAGCTTCCAAAGGTCGATCAAAACATCCAAAATCCCAGTCTGCTGAAAGAGAAATCAGCAGACACGAGAATCAATTGAAGTGAAGGAGCACAACGTGAATTACTGAACACAGTTGCAACATTACTTTACTAAAGGGCTTTATCATTACCCTTTTTACCTTAATGTTAAATTGCTTCCATTCCATTACCTAAATCTTTCACTTTTCTTACTGGTCTTCCCTAAGCTTATCCTGAATACTCTTCTGCAGCCTAAAATTTCTTTGTATTTGATAAATCAATTTCCACTATATTTCAACGTTTTAAAAATATGTTTGCTAATGTTCCAAACCTATAAAAGAATGTTTCTTCCTTCTCTCCTTTCATTCTGTCACCTGCTTTGTATTTTCTTAAACTGTTTCTCTGCCCATAACTAATAGAATATTTTTATTTTTATATATATAAATGCCATTTTCCATTAGTTCTTTAAATATTTGTCTTCCTTTCTTAAAGACCTTCCTGCACTTGTACATTCTTAAGACTTTTGCTTTCAGTTACCTACCACTCTTTCCAAAATGTGTATATTTTTCTTAAACTAATATGATCACTCCTAAGATTATGTATATGCTGCTTTATGCCATATTTATGTATTATTCTTTCATATATCTTAAAAAGACTTTCCTTATTTGCTTTCTGCCTTATCAGACATTTCAGTTAACACCGTATGATCAGAAAAAAATATGCATTACATTATTACATTTTTTTATTAAGTAAAAACCAAAGGATTTCCAAAAGTAAATTATATTCTGGTTCCTGTATCTTTCCTAAAATGTTTAGCATCATTCCCTAAAGTTTTAATTTTATTATCCTGCAATATTTATGTATAATAACATACTGTAAATCTTTCTTTATAGGTTCATAAGTAAATACTAATCTATTAGTATACAGCTATTATACACCTAGTTAGTATCCAAAGATCAAAATAAAACCCTGTACCTTCCATCTGTGAGGTTAGGATCTTGAACATTACACCAACCCTTCCCATTTATTTTTCCTTCACACAAATTACCATTATAACACTACACTATAACATGTTCCCTTTAAATTCTAAATATAGTACACCTTTGTATTCAACAGAACTGCTGAATAAGATGTAATATGTCTTAAGTTTTCTCCCATATTAAAATATCCAGCCTAGATATATATATATATATATATATATATATATATATATATATATATATATATATATATATATATATATATATATATATATATGAATTTTTTGTGTGCCTTGAGTTGTTCTTACAGTATGTACCCCAGTGCATCCATCCATCACTGGGTCTATCAGCCTCACATCTTATCCCCAGACTAACTCTAATACTGGGTTATTGCTGGTATGGACTGTAAGGGTGCCCTGAGGTCTTGCCCTCACTGCTTCGGCCAGAGGACTTTTTTCTTTTTTATGATTTTTATTTATGTTTATTATTTGGAAATGTGTTTATTTATGTTTATTATTTGTAAATATTCAATGCAGTTTTTGTAGATGTATAACTATTGTAACTGTGCATTTAATGTCATTTATTATGGTTTCATGGTATGTTTGTAGTCTCCGTGGAGTATTTCTTTCTAGGTTCCCACTGAAAAGGTTTTTTTCTGCCTAGTCAGACTTATCTGGTAAACAAATGCTAATAATAATAAATTATTTGTGACCTAATGCTAGTTTCCCATCTTCACCCTCTGCCCTCAGCTATTTATATCTAAGGGTAGCACCCCTCTATAGACCATGCCTCCCTTCAGGGAGTACCTTAGGTGAGTACCTTCCCCAGATTAGCACACCCATCCCTCTCTGCCAGCACCTCAGACATCCAAGATGGTAAACAAACTTGGGTCACCTGGGATGTAGTTAGGGCATTATCAGTCTATGCCATGGCAGTGGTTTTAACATTTGTTGCTTTTATAATAAAATTACAGCTATAGAAGTGTGCTCATGAACTAGAAATGCAATGAATATATTGTGTATTTCTCCTTCTTTTATGAATGCTATGCCTGTTACTAGAACCTGCCCCTCAGCATCGGCCCAGGTTAGTACTAGCCATCTCGCCGTACTCTTATTTTCTTCCATTTCGTTCTCTCACCGTTGTTCGGCCCTACCCTGCTGATTCTCAGTCTTTCTCACCTTTTGAAGCTTTTAATTCAGCCTCACTCCCTTGTTCCAACACGTTTTCCCATGTTTATCATCTTTATTTTTCTGTTCCCTGCTTTTCCTACCCCCTTAATGCTTATGCTTTTATTTCTGTATTACTATCACTCTTCCTTCTGTTTCGTCTTGTACTCTACTTATTTGTCAGTCTTCTATAAAACTGATCTAGTTCATTCACATCTCATATGATCTTTACATTTCACAAGTCATCCAGACAAGTTTAACCCAGTCATACACTGGACAGTGTTGAACATGAATCTTTTACATGGCCTATTTCCACACATTCAGTGCATATTATTTTACTACCCTCTGTCTGAAAATGCCCAGATTCTCAACATGCAGAGCAGTTTTCCCTTCTCCTGCATACCACACCCAGCATCCAGTCCCTTGGATAGATATTTGGTTTTGGAATGTATATAAATTGCAAATGTTTCTCATGCAATGCTGCATTATTACCTCCGTCAAAATTCACAGTTTATCTATGCAGCTCATATCTGAACTCAAAGTGCAAATGCTGAGTTTCTAAATCCTTACAAGGATTACCCCTATTTCTGTTCAGCAGGAAGTTCAGATGTCAGAGATGTTGATGAGGCTGTGTGGCCTCTTTTATACCGTAGTAAAAGATGTTTGTAAAATCACGAATAGATGGGTTTTGCTAGAATATAACAAATTTATTTTGCTGCTGATAATAAAAAATATATATATATATCTATAATCTATAGAAATATATCTATAGCTATAACTAATATAAGTATATATGTGTGTGTGTGTGTGTGTGTGTGTGTGTATATATATATATATATATATATATATATATATATATATATATATATATATATATATGGATTTAGGACTTTTGATCGAAAGATCAAAAGTCCAAATCCATAATTACTGAACATACTTTACTGAAAGCGCTTCCACCAAAAAAGCATTTTAGTTAAAGTATGTTTAAAAAAAAAATTAAACCTACTGCTATGCAGGGGGGCAAGCCCCCCCTGTGCCCCCCACACCCCCCACTTTAATATTCTCACTTCAAGGTCACACTACAGTAGGAAAAAGGGAATTTTCCCTTATCCGCACCATAGTACAACCAGCACAAGCATACTTATCCAAAAGTGCTGCTTCAGTGAACAGCACTTTCGGTTAAGTATGCTATGTGATTTCTGTTTCAGTGGAAAGTGCAGCTGGGGATCTGTACGGATCCCATATATATATATATATATATATATATATATATATATATATATATATATATATATTAACTGCTGACTGCGTTACTTTCATTTTGTGTTCACACTTATTGTTGCTTCACAGAGGTGCACTGTTGTTTTTGTAAATGTTTTGAGTGACAGGAATATATACATGGGTAAAGTGTTTTTGTTTGCTATGTCGGGGAGGAAGTTGGTGAACAACAGTATAGATCTATATGAATATTAGCTATGAATATGAAATTAGGAATAGCACTGTAATGATCCTCACAGAAGCTGTGCATCACACATTGTTACAAATACACATCCACACAGTTGCCCACGGCAAAGTGAAATTTAGAGCATTATTTAAATTCTTCTTGATGTAATGTGAACTTTTTCTTAATCTATGAAGAAAATGTAGCATGAAACCCAGTGAAATACTGATTAGACTACAAAAAAATATGTCAATGTTTTTACACTGTTTTCATCTTGTACAGTTGTAGCCCAGGAAAAAAAAATCATATCTGTGACTAAAAACAGCCATACTATAATATTTCTAGCTCTATTCTAGCACTGTTTACTTAACATCATGCTGGTGGGGTAGAGTTCACAGAAAAATAAGTTTCAGAATGCCAACAGATGTTCTGTCCTGACAGTTTCAGCTAGGAAATAAATAAATTCAGTTAGTAATACTGCTATTGCAGTGCATTTAAAACAAAACCAAAACACTGAAAAAGTGTGGCAAATCATTGCAAGTAACGTTTGCATTCCTTCTACTTAAAACTTTGTTTTTTACTTAATGGTGGAATTTTGGGTAAGAATGTATTGATTTTATGGGTTTTATGTATGTAGGTATGGATTCCCATAGTTGGGTCCTAGGAGTGAGAAGGAGTAGACAATGCATTTAACTTTGGTTTGTGGTGTTTAGTTTTTTTGGCATTTCCTTAAATAAAAGATATAAAAGTTAGAAGGGTAAAGTCGCTCAGCTAGTCTACATACAAAGTGTGGAAAGGAGTTAAGGAGTTTAATGATCAGGGATGCAATATTTAGTGCTGTTCTTTATGGTATAGGTGGTTCCCTTGCTTTTGTAAGAGTGATGCACTGATACTCTCTATGGTGTTTGACATATTTTGCAGTGTTGTAAGATCCTTTTTTGAGGCAGAACCAATGATTGCTAATCTATATTCGAGTTGGGAAAGAATGATGCCTTTTCCTATAGCTGTTCTTCACACACACACACACACACACACACACACACACACACACACACACACACACACACACACACACACACATACATATATATATAGTATTTGTTTCATTGAAAGCTCATTTCACTGAATTTGAATTCATCCTGACCAAATCGCTGAAATCTCAAATTACTGAAAACTCATTTCACCGAATCTCATTTCACTGAAGTGAAGTACTGGCACTGTGTAGAGTACTGTAAGACTAGTAAAAGGTATATGCCCTTTTCCCCACTGTAGTGCGAGCTTGGAATTAATATATATAGTTGGGGATGTAGCCCCCACTTAGTTTGGGTATATATTGTCTTCTGGAAATAGTTAATCATTTGTGTTGTAAGTATGCATGTCTATGGTTTAAAATGTATTGTTCTGAAGCTTTTGGTGAAATATAAAACCAAACTAGGAGGGGGCTACGCTGCCCCACACCCCCCAATGTGGGGGTCTGTTCCACCCCAACTATATATATATATATATATATATATATATATATACTAACTCTAGGATCGCCCTACAGTGGGGAAAATGGCATATACCTTTTAGTTGCCTTACAGTACTCTACACAGTGCCAGTACTTCACTTCAGTGAAATGAGATTTGGTGAAATGAGTTTTCAGTAATTTGAGCTTTCAGCGATTTGGTCAGGATGAATTCAAATTCAGTGAAATGAGCTTTCAATGAAACAATATATATATATATATATATATATATATATATATATATATATATATATATATAAATATATGAGTGTGTGCGCGTGTGTATAAATATATCTATCTATATCTATATATATATATATATATATATATATATATATATATATATATATATTATACACACACACACACACACACACACACATAGATGTAGATGTATATGCCTGTGTGTGTATAAAATATACATATCCATACATTCCAGAAAAGGAGCTTGTTGACTTTAGCTTTGCTAATTTTGTCACGGTGAAGAAAGTTGAATGAAGGCTCTAACTAGGCACCTTGGTATCTGTATAGTTGGACACTCCTATAGGTTCATTGTAATTGTGAATAATGGACCACATTCTCCATATTGTTGTGCTTTTAGCTAGTTTATGGGGAGTACCAAGTAGCATTGCTTTGGAGTAGTTAGGGTTACATATGAGGTTATGTTGAACTAGCCATTTAGGTAGAATGGAAATATCTTGCTCCAGTTTTTTCAATTAGTACTGGGGCAGTTGTATGATCTATAAATAACAATATTGTGAGAATATAGACTGATAAGGAAGAAGGGGAGGTCACTAGACAGTTTGCTTATGAGCAAGTCTAACAGCAGTATAATACAGTTCCTCAAGGAACTCTCTTGGATAAATGAGGAGTTGGTGACGAGGTGGTACTTATTTGAACTTTGAAATGTCTATTGGATAGTAAGTTTGTAAAACATTCTGTTTCTTTATGCTTATCTCAGAGTGAATGATAGTGTTTAGCAGACCACTGTGAATCACTAGTCAAATGCATTTGTAAAATCAATAAAAATGGAGCCTGTAAGATGGCTTTTATTTATGGTTTGAAGTTTGTTGTTGACTAGAGTACATTAGAGTATATATTGTGGACTTAGTTCTCTACTAGACCAGACACCGTGTTGATGAGGTGACCGAATCTTGTAAAATTAGATGTACTGAGCTAGCTAGTTTTAAATTTATTTTTAAAGTAGTTTGTTTAGGGTAGGTAAGATTCAGATAGGGTCAGAGTTTTTAACATTGTTGGGATTAGGTATTTTGGGTAGACGATTTGTTTTAGGTGTCGTCATAGGATCATAGGATCATAGGAAGTTACTAGGCTATTGGCCCAGAGGCAGTTACAAGCCTAGACAATAATTTATCCCATGTTCCAACAAGTCAGCACCCTATCCCACTGTCCAGCAGGGACACAGGTGGAATCCCAGGGCTGTATTTTCTGTTCCCCATCCAGTTATCCAGGATGTGCTTAAAAAGGGTTAATGAGGCACTCTGCTTGATGTGGAGAGGGAGTCTATTCCACAAAAGGGTGAGTCTCTAGGACACAAATCTGTCCCGTCAACAAGACCTATTGATGTCACAGACCAGGTTGAGGTCACGCATGTGGGTTACCTGAGTGGAGCTTGACTTGCGGATATGCAGCAGTCCCATCAGGGCAGGGACTGAGATTGCTTTATATGCCTGACAGAGGTCACCTCTAAGGAGTCTGTAGGAGACTGAGTAGAGGAACAGGGGCTTTAGCCTATCTGTGTAGGGTAAATGTTTGAGGCTCTTGATTCTCCTGGTGAGGACCCTCTATGGTCTCTCCAGTTGCTGCATGTGCTTTGTGAGGTATTGTACTCAATAACAGGTCTTATAAGAGAAGAATACAGGGATGTTATGACCACCTTGTCCCTGGATGAAATACCCTTATTAATGAGGTGGGTCATGTAGAAAGCTTTCCATACAGTGGAGGCAATATGGTGGTCAAAAGTCAGCTTGCTATCAACCTGGGTGCCCAAGTCCCTCACGAATGATTGCATGCTTAGACCCTTATTATCAATAGGATCATTTGTGGGGACATCACTCTCCCCAAAGGGGATGATGATATATTTTTTGGCATTCAGTCTGTGGCCATGTTTCTGGCACCAGTCATTTCTTTGGTTGAGACCCTCTTAGGGGATGTCCACATCTCTAGGGGAATTGATGATGGCACCCAGGTTGCCGTCATCTGCAAACTTGATCAACCATATCCCACTGGTTTTGGCCTGCACCTCAGAAAAGTATATCTCAAACAGCAGATGCTCCAAGACCAATCCCTGGGGTACACTGGTTGTTACAAGTCTACTGCTTGAAGTGGTGTCCCTTATTTTGACAAGGTGAATTCTAAAAGTGAGCCAGTTTGCTACCCATCTGGTAATATATGGATTGATGCCAGGTTGAGAGAGTTTATCTATTATACCTGAGTGGGGAATAGTATCAAAGGCTTTGGCCAGGTCAAGTAGGCGGTGTGTACTGTCTTCCATTCATCCATGGCCTTGGCGACTGTCTCAAAGAAGTGAGACAAATTTAACAGGCATGACCTCCCCTTGATGAAACCAAACTGTGTGGGATCAAGTGTCTGGAGGTTGCCAATGCACTTGTTAATGAGGTCCATGATAATCTGCTCCATGGCCTTGTAGATCAGGCTAGTTAGGCTGATGGGTCTATAATTTCCTGGATCAGTGGACACTACACGTTTGTGCAAAGAGATGACAGTGGTTGTCCTCCACTCAGCTGGGATGAAGCCGGTGCTCAGGCTTTGGTTGAATAGGTGCCTAATGGTGCTGCAAGCTCCTGCTTGAGTTCATAAATGGTTGTGAAGATGTTTCAGTGGGAGGAGGATGTAACCTTTGCAAAATGTGATAAACCAGAGGTTAATACCAATGACACCTGTAAAGATATCTTCTAGGATTTTCTCTAATAGACTGGCAATATCTTTTGTTTCTAATTGTTATAAAGTAAAAGGGATGAGTTTATAAGTATGTCAGTTGTTAAGATAACATGAGTTTGCTCATTTGGGTTGATGGATAGTTATAAAAAGAACTCTTATAGTCTTCTTGTAAAGAGACTTTGGTGATGGAGGAGATATTTATTTTATTTACCAGTTGCCATAATTTATTTTAGGTTTACTTCAGAGGCAGGAATTGGAGTCTTGCAGGAAGATAACCCTTTATCACCTAGTATTTTTCTTCTCCAAGATTCCTCAACACAATGAATTTACGTTTATGTTCTCTAATGGAAATCTTTTCATTGTCTCTGTATTTCACAACTTATTTTATACTATAATTTCATTTCTTTTGTTAGTTACTGATTGTTTAAGATTTTTAAGAATATTGATATATTTGGGGAGTATTTATCCTGTTAGCTGAGTCGTATGTGTTTTTTAAGGGAGTCAGTTAACTTTGTTGGGTCTTGCTCAGCTTTGGTGTTTTGTTGTATTTTAGATCTGAAAGTTATTATTGGAGGGAGTTTTCTTCTTAATGTAATTATGGTGACAGTGATTGGTCATTGATCTCTGATGAAGGGAATGTAGAGTGGATACTTTTGTAATAATGTATGTATGCTTCTAAGGGTCTATATTACAAACCCGAACGCTTACCTTATCAAATCCTGTAGCGGGGGGGGTGGGGGGGACAAGTATATGATAGCTTTGAACTTATAGTTCATAGTTCATAGTTCATAGATTAGTACTAAGCTAACTGCCCTTGTGAGCCATTTTACGCCTAGCCAGTTATCCATTGTGAGACTCAAACCCTGCACCTTGTGTTTGTAAGGCAAACACCTTACCCATTAAGCCACCATCCTGAATTGGAGAACTTTTATGAGTTTGTGTATGCGTTCCCAAGTTTGCTGTTTGTCATACTCCTGTACCTGGTTGAGCATGGAACAGGCATGTGCAGTTTGGAAAGCAAAGGCCTTAGGGGTACCTAGTTTAATCCATAATTTACTTATTGCTAGGATATTGGGGGTTTGGTGCAAGGCATTTGCCCTAGTTTATTGAGCATATTTCCTGGATTTATCAAGGCCAAGTTTAGCTTTTTAAGAAGGGAGAAGCTGAGGGCCAGGATTTGTTTCAATATAGTATGAGAATTTGAATTAGTGTGGCATCACATATGGAGAACCTGGGGAATTTCTTAATTGTTCTCAAATATATCAAAATATAAAAATAGAAAAAAATAGAAAATATAGAAACTATAAAAAGATATCAAAGAAATTAGTTTCTTCACAGAATCCTGAATCAAGCAGTCAGTCATTAGACTAAACTGAACACAAGTAATCATGATTGCTAAAAGACAGCATCTTCAGCTCAAAGGAAAATTCCAGTGTCATGCATTTGAACACTCTATGTTTGTTTGTTTGCTTGTTTTCCTTTTCGGCTTTTCCCGGTTAGGGGCCGCCACAGCTGAACTCCTTTTCGCTAATGATTGGCAGTAGATTTTTATGGTGCTGAGTTGCCAGCCCGGCGCCCAACCTTTAGCGAAGGCACGCCCATTCACGCATGTCTTTCAGAGGCCACTCAACCGCGGGGAGGACATGCAGACTCCACACAGAAGGCACTCCAGCCAAGAATCGAACAGGAGAACCTCTTGATGTGACTTGTATATTTCAGACTAGTATTGCAAGAAACACATTGTTCATAAGAATGGCACATTAAATGCACATGATTCCCTGTAGTGTAATTAAAGTGTACAAGAATGTATCATTTTCACAAAACCTATTTAGTTTATACTATGAATGTATAGTTAATAAATTAACCAGTAAAAATAAATTGTAGGAGTTATTCCTTTTGTAGATATGACAACATTTGGGCTGAGCTACTTGGAAATGTAGTTTGTCAAAAACTTATAAAAACATATTTAGGGCATTTTAATTGCATGTTATACACCAATGACAAAGTATGCAGACCCTTTTTTTCCTAACTGATGAAATTCAAAATTTGAGTTAATGTCTTTCTGTAATTTATTCCTCACGTTACATGTTGGTCAGCTGTTATGTTATTACAACTCTGTTGCTTTGGGAGTCAGTTTAAATGTAGAAACATGGAACTATCTATTCAGAGAGGAAGGCAGCATTACATATGATATTATTTCTCACAAGCTATGTTCCTGCAGATTAGATCTTAATGAATTACAGGAAAGGTTACATACGTGAAGTGCTGTGAGAAAAAAAATAGAAAATGTCTGCAAGTTATATTTATTAATGTTTTTTCTGAAGGCTTCCTGAAGGCATAAGGTGCTTCTTAAGAAAAATTGAACTTAGCTTTTATCTTTGTGATGGAAATGAAGTTCCATGAGCTCTGAAAATATTTATGCCTGCAGGGCAAGGTTATTCAAAATGCTTCATTGCACAGATATAATGAGACAGTTATATCATCACACCATTTTCATGGTCTACAAAGCAGGTGTCACTTTATAATAATCTGCAGCAATATCTGTCTTTTACTGATGAGGTTTACTAAATATATTACAGCAGTCTAAACAACACATATTAGAGAAAACATTTTACAACTATATGGAAAGGCTCTCTTTACATTCCATAAATATGCACATAGGAATACATGTATGTATCAAGTAATATTACAAATGTACAAGCAATAAAAATAATACAAATAATTTTTACATGGGTGTTGGTCCCCTGCACCCCCATATCCCACTTACTTTAATATGTTAACTTCACAATCATGCAACTTGTGGTGACAATCATTCCCATCTGCTACATTCTACAGTCACTCACATTACAGTAGAAATACACCTTCAGCTCAAAAGAGTCATACAGACAGATATACCCCAAATGGTACACATTATCAGGGAGCACCAGCTTGACATAAATAAACTGAAATTGCCCTAAAATATACAAGGTCAAATCTTCCCACACATTTTAATTAAAACTCAGCAATGAACATAGAGAAGCATTCATGGCAACAGTGCTTCTCCAAAACTAAAACCATTCTTATTCTATTGACTCCTTACTTTCTGACAGCTAATGTAGAGGATTAAGGCTATAAGATGTTACCAAGTTGTTCCTGTTGACCAAAGTTTGATTCCCTCAACCTCTATTTGCCTACTGTGTGACTCTGAGCAAATCATTTGACCATACAGTACACTGAGGCAATGGAGAAATTGTGCTAAACTCCTCAGTTTTCTCCTACACTACATACCTAGTAACTATCTATGAATCTATGAACCTTCCACTCAAGTGAGCAAGGCAACAACTCAATACCATTAAAATTCATAAATGGGAGCTGCACAACGACATATATGTTTGAAATTCTGACAGACATGATAGCTAATGTTGACATTACATTATGAAATGAGAGGTGCATGTTTTGGTCTTTAATAACCTACACATGACATTTATCAAGTTTTAAAACATCCAGAGCACATTGACTCTAATTCTACCCTGACCAAGGCTATTAAGTATATAATTATAACGCTATGCTATCTATACTAGATTATTAGCTACATGTTTTGCTGTTTATAAATATTTATTTATTTATTTTTAATATTTTCTGAGATTTATGGAGAGGAGTAAGCGCTTATAACTGATATTAACTCTAAAGCCTTGATTTCTTTTCATTCTTTCCATCTGTTCTTCTTGTAAAGTTTTTTTCACAAAAAAGCAGCAAAGCATTAGCCCAGATATGAATTAAACTTGCTTGCTCATGATAGGCTCTCTTCCTCCTGTCTCAATAATATATTTATTGACAAGGTTACTGAAGATGATAAAAAACGAAACAAAAATGTCACTTGATAAACTGCTTGTCAAACACTTGTCCAGCTAGCATTCTGAAGTAATATGTTAATACAATAATAATTTAGAATCATAAATTGTAGAATGGTTTACATTTGCTCTTATTAGTCTTTATTAGTTACATAGCAAAGTTGTGATTTAAAATGAAGCATTTTAAATTCTTTCACAGAAACATACATTTGCTAATCAAGACAGTTTGATTTATTCCAGTTTTCAAAGTTGTTTTTGCAGAATATATAACACATATCCTGTATTGTTATACTTGTTTCATATATTTATTTGTCTGTTTGTCTGTTTGTTTGTTTGTTTGATTTTGTTTACCAAGAACGTCCAAGTCCAACTGGGTACACTGCCCATTTTCAGTGAAGGCCTGGGAAAAACAGCTTCAAGATATAGCAGATGTTAAAGATGACAGAATTTAAACAATCTCTAAAGATATGTATACAAATAATACTGGGATTCATTAAAATGTAATAAATAGGGCATACCACACAAAGATATAAAATGTAGTAAGTTCTAAGAAGTGATACCAGTATACATTAATATCACCGAAGAAGGCCATTATCAGTATAAATATAACAATATCACTAAGCAGAAAAGAGTATGACAAATCTGGGAGCCAATGTAATGTGATCTGCATCTACACTCAGCTGATTTGTGAACTGATAAAGGAACAGTAGTGCCTGTTTTTCTACTGGAAGGATTACAATGACTTCACTTTAGTAAGACATAAAAAGACAGTTGGGAAGAAATGGTTTAGTAAATAATAGGAAATTTTGAGTATTTGGTTATTTTTATCCTGGAGATTCAGAACATTTTGATTTAGATTAGTTTAAGGTTGGTCTTAAAAATAAGGATGTTTATTTGTCTAATGGTAAAGAGAATGTTGTTTGACAGTTTAGCTATGTTTATTTAGGTTAAGGAGGTCGCATGTAAATTGTTGGATTTTTGGGATTCTATTAGGTGTTGATCATTTGATTGAATATTCCTAGTGGGTTTGTACCATTGTATTGTATTTCTGATGGCTAGGGTGTTTGAAGGATGGTGCAGTATTTTATGTGCCATTATGAGCTATATACATGAATGGCCATGATGGTGCAGTGGTTAGCGTTATCACCTCACAGCAAGAGGTTCTTCTGTTCAGTTCTCAGCTGGAGCTCCTTCTGTGTGGAGTCTGCATATCCTCCCTGCGGTCGAGTGAGTTTTAAAGACATGCAGGTAGGTGCTTATGTGTATGCATGTGCCTTCTGTGAAGGTTGGGTGCCAGGCTGGCAACTCAACACCGTAAAAACACCATTGCCAATCAATCTGTGGTCTGGCAATCCCTAACTGGGAAAAGCTAAAAGAATTGCTATGAGCTATATATATGATATCTGGTGTAGCAGTTTTAGCCAGTTCAGGTTCTGTAGGGGAATGCAGTGATGGGTTCAGTTTGGAAGGTTGTCTGTAAATGTTCTTATTTTATTATTGTACTGTTCAAGTTTATTCATTAATGTAGTTTGGAGTTTAGTGAAAATTACATACAGCAGGTTTGGAAGCAAGTGTGATGTCGCTATTACCCCCCCCCCCCCCCCACTGTGGTCAGTGAGATATAGCCTGGGTTTGTAAAGTAGCCCTAATTTGCTGTGTTTTTTTGAACAACAGCATCGATGTTCTGCTCAAATTTAAGTTTGCCATCTATGATGACACCCAGTAACTTGGTATGGGTGTCCTGTTCTAGTCTGGTGCTTTTAGATAAAACTCTGTTTAATGTTGAGCTAGTTGGCTGGAGGTTACTTGAGGTAAATTTAATTAATTTAGTTTTTGGGAGAGATTCAGGAGTGGTTGGGATACGTCCTGCCAGGTGATTATTTTTTTATTTAGTTGGGATAGTGCTGTGACTGGGCAAATGAGTTTTGCCATTAGCATATTGTCTGATTATTGATGGTTTAGTGCTTTGTCCATGCTATTTATGAATAAATTAAATAGGAACAGATTTAAATAGAGATTGTCCCATAGCTTACATCCTTCTTTTGTGTAAATCCTCCAAAAAATAAAACTAATTTCTACTGGACTGCTAATGGACTGTGAATTGGCCATGACATATCACAGAGCACACATGAGACCTGATGTGTAACAGGCAACACATGAATGTACACACTGCTCTCTAAATCTGTGAGATATACTTCTTAGTGCTATGTAGTTAATGTTTTAATTAAATAACTACATGGGAAACTATATATGTCTCCAAGGGTGGTAGGCCGCACTTGCAGACTCTGAAATGGAATTTTCTTCTAATATACTGTAAAATCGAAAGTAAAAAAAAACAGCTCAGAGTAAAATAAAAACAAGAACATTTTATTAGTAAATACAGTCTTAAAACATCAGCACTTCCATCTCAATAGAATAAGATACTTCATCAGACAAATCACACAAACTAATCCATTTTAGTTTCCAACTTACACTGAAAATAAATGAACTGACAGCAAATTTGTGATCCAGTAGTGAATCTAATTTTATTGGTTTTAATAAGTTTAATGAACAGTTATACTACACTTTTCAAATTAAATTTAATACAAGTAAGTAACGCCTTTTTGCTCTTACTTTTTAGTAAGGAAAATATCTCTGATTATTATTAACATCTATTAATAAAATGGAAGTATCAAATAGTGTTTATTTAAATGTTAAGAGCATGTACTCATTTCTTTAAAAACATAGTAAAGGATCCCATGATAAAAAGCATTTATTTAACTATTAAAATCATTTTTGGTTACAAATTTCAAATTTATCAAATACAATTTGTTTTAGGGTTACCCTTCAGAATTGTTAAAAGAAACAATACATGAGGTTTTGTCTAGCAAAGATTGTTTGCCAGCTACTTCTTTCAGCTGCTATAGGGCAACTGACATATAGGCTTGGATTGCCAGACAAGCACTGCACAGGCAAGCAGCACTAATTTTTGAGGAGGTCACTGTGCTTGAACAGCCCACTGTGAAACCTGGCACAGAGCTACTCAGATACATATTAGGAAGGAAACAGCACCATCAGTCCAACCAAAGAATGCAAAATTAATGAGAAGTGATAATGGGAGAAACAGACTGGGCTGCTGTGTGGGTGGAACAGTGTGTAACACTGTGATAGATTTCACAATGAAAACATGCTAATGCAGCAGAGGCCATGTGTGTTCAAGTGGGCAACGTAGTGCAACATAGCTGCATCTTACACTCATCCAGCACAAGAGGAACAGTCTAATGGCCACCAGATAGGAAACTGTGGGTATACACAGCAAAGTGACAACCATATTCATCAAATAAACAGAAGGAAATGGCCTAGTTAAGAAAGTAGGGAAACAGACCAGGTTCAAACCATATTGTATGGAACATGGGGGGGGGGGTGTTTATATTATTTTCTTTTCTTTTCCTTTTTTATGTTCTTTCCCCCAAAGGAAATAGACCCTAATTTAAGATAAATAAAAGGGTAGGAGGAGGAAGGAGTGAATGTTGGCTGTAGATGGGAGAAAGAAAGAAAGAAAGAAAGAAAGAAAGAAAGAAAGAAAGAAAGAAAGAAAGGAAGGAAGGAAGGTATCAAAGGTAAACAAACAGATATGGACACTGAACAGAGACTCAGATAGGGGTGGCATATACACAAAAGATGGATAGACAGTAAATGGGCACAGACATACAGAAGGTGGACAGGCAGTGATGGAGAACATTGGGCAATAGATTTATAGGTTATAGGTTCATAGGTAAGTACTAGGCAATCAGTCTATAGACCATTTCAAGCATAGCCAAAAAAAAATATTCAAAAATTCTCTCTAGCCTCAAGGGGGCAAGATAAGATTGACCAGCGTAGAAATTCAGGTTTCCCATCCAATTATCTATGTTTACATTGAAGGTGGCAAGGGTGCTACTCTGCTTGACATGTAATGGAAGCTTGTTCAAGAGGTGAGAGACATGTTGGGACATGAATCTATCACACCAACATGTCTTATTCATCTGCTGATGAGTTTTAGTTTAGTTCCTTTAACTGAGTGTTTGATGTACCATTAGTTCTGCGAAAGAATAGGAGATCAAATAAGGTTGGATCTTTCATGGGATGAAAGGCTTGACAGATCTCCAGGGAGGAATCTGTAAGACAAAGGGCTGCCAGTCTGTCCTGATAACTAAGATTTTTGAGGTCCCTGATCTTTTTAGTTATGAATCTCTGAGGTCTGTTAAGTTGCATGATATATTTGATAATTACATGCCTAAAGGTGCATTATATTCAATAATGGGTCTGATACGATATGAGTAATGGGGAATTAAGACTTCTTTGGATCTAGTGAAGGTTCATTTGGAAGTTAGATGGGTCAAATAAAAGGCTTTCCAAACTACTGTGGAGACATGATGGTCAAATAATAAGGAATTATCAAAAAGAATCCCCAGATCCCTTACAATGGTGCCTGATTGGATGGGTACATCTCCTATATGATAAGCGATTTTATTTATTTTTTTACCAAAATGAACTTTGCTACATTTAATTTGAGACAATTGCCCTTGCACCAATTGGTAACATGGTCTAAGCTATGTTGGAGCAATTTTGAGTCAGTTAAAGATCAAATACCAACAAGCAATTTACAGTCAACTGCAAACTTATTTAACCATAGGCCAGAAGTGCTGGCCTGAAGATTTGAGAAATAAATGCCAAATAGGAGAGGATCCCAAACTGAGCCCTGTGGTACACAACTGGTAAATGTTTTGCATTCAGAAGTGGCACCTGCTACTCTAACCACATGAGTTCTGTCAGACAACCAGTGAGCTACCCGTTGTGCAGTATAAGGATTTATATAATCAGATTTAGAAGTCAATCAGCAATGCTCGCATAGGGAAACGTGTCAAAGGTTCTGGTCAGGTCTATATGCGCTGTTCGCTCAGCATGACCACTATCCACTACTTCAGGTATTTTTTCAAAGGAGTTAATGAGGTTAAAGAAGCAGGACCTTCCCTTTGTAAAGCCAAATTGATGAGGTTCCAGGAGGGAGAGATTTTTCCACGTCCATATTAATTATGTCTGAGATAATGTGCTCCATGACTATACATATGAGGCTAATGAGACTAATAAGTCTGTAGTTCCCAGGGTCCATGGTTGGGCCACCCTTGTGTATTTCATCATAGAGGTTGTTTTTTTTTTTTTTTTTTTAAACTTTCCATTTTATTTCTTAGAGATAGGAAGTATCTTATCAATGCAACTGTTTAGGTGGGAGCAGAAGTCAAAGGTAAAGGTTGCATCTTTGGCAATAGGATCCTACAGAGGAGTATTACTGCAGAATTTATTTAAGTCATCAAGTAACTGAAGGTTTGCTTTTCAAAAGTCCCTTAACACAGAGTATTTTACAGGGGAAGTACCACCAGTTTAAAGGAAAAGGTCACTAAATTATGGTCTGATTTAACAAGGCATGATGATACATAAGGAGCTGCGCAAGAAGTGGCTACATTTGTGAGGACAAGATCCAGGATATTAGGGTGGCTAACTATTTGAAAAAAAATGTTAGCTGTTATAATGTCAAGGAAGCACTGGGCATGCTGATCATTAGCAATGTAGGTCAGACAGTTTACCGATGGATACTTGAAGTTCTCCAGTAGAAAAGTCTTGGGTTTAATGGGAATTTCGCTAATGTGTTACGATAGCTATCATGCTCAGAGGGGGAGTTAAAGAGTGTTCTATATATCAGTAGCATAGGTGGATCAATTAGCGCCCTAGGCCATTGCTGTGAACCAGCTCCCAACCGCCTCAGCTCTTCAAGTAAAGATCCAAAGTACTAAGCCATAAGTGATTGGCTTATCACAATTAGATCTACATAGCCCAGCGGCACCAGCCAAGTGGCAAGATGCGTGGCACACACACCCTCCCTCCAGCCATTTTTATGCCCTTCCCCAACCCTCCTTTAACATATTTTTTTTAAAAAGCATTTCTTCTTTTAAACTGTAGCAAATGTAGCAAACAACTTACAGAGCACTTCAGCACTCATGTTTCACTTTAAAGAAAAAACATTTCTTTTTAAACTGTAGCAAACTGTTTTCTACAGTTTATACCTTGTCTGCACGGAGCACTACAACACTCAGGTTTTAGAGAGCAATCAGGCTTGGCTGACTGTTGCCACTCTTGCCCTGCCCGAGCTACACTACTGCTATGGCTAGCTATGAATTGGTAATTAGTCTTGTTTAGGGTGATTTGAGCTTCTAGAAGTTCACATGTGATATCTCAGGGAATCTGTCATGAGGTGATGAGATTCTTGACAAATACTGATATTCCCTCTAAATTGCCAGTGTGTTTGAAGACACGATAAGCATTATACCCAGGAAAAGAAAGGGTGCTTTTCCATTGCTCAATGAATGAACAAGAAATGAGGAATGACACGTAAGGGAATGAAAATACCAGCAAGCGGACAACATAATCTCCTGGCATAGTTTGATGTCAAAACTGCCAGAAAGGTAACAAACCCAGGCGTCATTCATCTTGGGGAGTCAATGTTAAGAATCCAGCTGTTCTTCTGGTGGACCAGTGGGTAGGGCCTGGTAGCCACATGACAACACAAGTTGCATTAGAAGGCACTGCACATTGAAAAGGTAGACATCAAGTTAACAGCTCACACTGGCAGCTGCCAGCCACCAAAACAGATGCCAGGATATAACAGGAGATCCTGCCAGTCCAGTAACCATTTGAAATGTTGGGACTCACTAGACTGATTCCCGAAATACAGAGACTGAATGGCCAAAAGAACGGACTTGGATATACTAAGTCCAATATGCCATTTCTCAGTGTATTCTGTTTTCTTTGAGGTATGGCAATCTCAGAGTTGGTATATATAAATTTGGAGGGGGGCTTGCCCTCCTCACAAAAAGAAGTTTAAAGAAGAAAAGAGATTTTCAAGATTTGCTCTTCTCCTGTGTTTTTGGTCTTTTTTTTTCCAGCTTATCAGCACTCAACATTTTGAATGCCTAGATTTCAATAGGGAGCCCTCTAGTCCACTTTTAGTAGATGATCCTTTACCCCCCCCCCAGACGTGGATACAGAGTGCAACAGTGACCTTCAGACAAACCTTGTTACCATGGATGACTAGGCAACAGAAGCATCGCCTGACACAACCCAAGGTGATCATAGCCTTGCCTCCTCATCTTCTTCCACAAATGGACCTGCAGAAGGACCACACAATAGGAAAAATTATTATACACTATGCTTCAAGGACAATCAAAGTTAGACAGAGGACTGTCCCAGATTTCATGTACACTGCTGCTGAGAGAGATACTCCTGTCTTCTGTGTCACCCATCCATTTTCAGCTGTCTGTCCTCCACCAGAAGAAAACAAAGTATTTACTCTTAAATGTACACTTAAACGTACATAATGTACATCCATAACAGTTAAGATATTAGACAGTAGGACACCCCCTATTGCATGTTTAAAGAGAAGGATTGGCCAAGGCCAACCTACATATCTATTCTGCAGTGCACCTCATTTTTGCAACTAGAGCAACTAACATGACAAGTTTGTCAATGTATGCTATAACTGTATTTTAATGCATAGTAGTATGCATGTGGGCTATGGAGTCATATGTGTGTAGAGTAGTCAGTGCAGTCCCATACTTCATAACCATTACCTCCAGAGTTATGGACAAAGCAAAAATAAGTAGGGAGAAAGATCCAAATTAGGGACACTTTTTAAATGCTGTTACTTTTAATTTAGAGAGTCTCAAAAATTCAGTTTTAAGAGGGATGAGGAAAAAGTTTGAGACCAAATATGGGACATCCTGCCAAATCTGGACAGTTTAAGGTATGTGTTATGCGTGTTCATGTCTTCACAGGTTCAAGTTATGGGAAGTCCAGCACAATATAAAGCTTATATCAGCAGGGCATCTGTGGCGGATTATGATGGCAACATGAAAGTGGCACAATCCAATGACACAGTAATGCTGTCTACAATGCTACAGGAAAGGAGTCACTCACACCCACCATCACAGAGACCCATGTAGAGGGGTAGGTGAGCACACATCCTCACCAGTGCATGACAGACATCCTGTACCTCAGTCCCTCATGGTTTCCACCTGTTTCCCCAAACCACATAGCATCCAGTATGTCTACCACCTCTGAGATCTATGTGCATACCCACTCTAGGGGACAGACGTGGGGGATTATTCATCACCCTGAATCTAGTACCATCCTTACCAGCCCTGATATGGCTGCAACACTTGGTATTAACTAGCTGACAAACAAATCACTGGTCCAGACAAAAATGGCTGCTACCCACAGCATTTTTGAGATGGGCAGTGTGCTTTGTGGTTTGTGCAAGGATGCCCACCAGCTGTACAGTTACATGGAGCATAGGGATAGGGAGCACACAATGATGCTGAGGAAATGTTGCTTCCATAGATGCCTCCATGACACATATTGCAACTGCCATATAGTCTACCTCCATGGGCTATGCCTTCCTTAGCCATGAGCAAGTCCAGATGTGGAAAGTTTGGACACAAACCATCTCAGGCCAGACTGCACAGTCCACTAGTGAGACAGCATCACTGTTAGCTCTCTGCATACAGCTTGCTAGCAATAGCACTCTTGTGGCTCATCTTCTGTGATACATAATCAAGCTGTATGCTAACATTCCCAATGATCTACCCACTCCCTGTCACCTGTGGGGTCCCAGCCTGCCACCTTCGGTTGTGGATGTCAACCAGCCTGTGGCAATCGCAGAAATTAGGACCAACACATGGTAAACCGAATCAGAGCAGAGGCCCTGCAGTTCTCCACCTTCCCTACCATCATACCTCTCAACCTCTTAGCACTAAACAATCTGGACAAAACCTGACAGAATGGGGGGACAAAGTCCCCAAAATAGGGAACAATGTTAAATATTGCTCTTATAAACTTAGAATATTGCAAGAATAACAGGGTTTGTCTTAGCATGCATTTTTCTGAAGGATATGAAGTCTGAAACTCAAATGTATATCATTATTTAGTGACTTAAATCCACAAATCATCCCTGTGATTTGCCAGAAAAATCACAAAATTTATGAGGAACAGATGAAAAATATGAGACAAAAATCTGCACATTTTGTGAAAATCTCTACAGTTGAGAGGATTGCCTACCACAGACCACATCAAGTCAATACACCACAAGCCAACATAGTGCACACCGCCAATGATCATATCATGAAAGGTTCACCATACCACTGGAGGATGTGGCACCTGATTTCTCACAGCCTGTCAGAATATGTGACTTAGCCATGATTCCATCATCCCATGACTCTACTCATCTCACTGTACTGCATTCCCCGATCACTATGTCCCAACACCTGTGCAAGTGATGATGACTATGTCCCACCTAACCCATATATCTGATGCACAACATAGCCAGTCTATGTATCACCTTGCATAGCCTTGGTGCTGTAATGCATCCATCATTTTATTCCATGATGCCTGTGTCATGGTCTATAGTTATCATCATGCTTTCTCTTTGCCAGTGCTGCAAAGTTTTGCACCATTATCTGCCTCATCTGTGATACTGCATTTGTGTCTTCCTCTCTGATTCTCCACACCACCCTTCTGCTTCTGCAATGATTGGTATGGAAGACCCTGTCAAGATGTTCAGCTGCTATTCCACCTGTTTGTGCAATGTTGCATATGCCTGGACTGTATTACATTGCCCTTGTTGATGTTTCTGGGCAACAGTTGCAGCCCTTCAGTTGGCTGAACACATGTTCCACAGTATCTTGTGTTTCTGCATAGATTTCAATAAAGGCCATTTTCTGCATGGTCTAGGAGTTGCAGATGGGGGTCATCAACCAGAGCTTTAGGGCATATCTGATATCACCGGCAACACAGAACAAGTTACATATTATATGTGCCCTGCTCCTTGCTCACACAGCACCTGTGTGCATAGACATGTCAATTTAGCATGTGTGTGCACCTACCAACCAGATGACACTATGGGAAGTCCCTTTGTAAGAACTTTCACCATAGGTTGGATGTGTGCCAAATGTGTGGATCATGGGAACTGACCAGGTTGTACAGGGACTCATTATGAACAATTATTAGCACATTACCAACCATCTGACAGTTCAGGAAGTGAAAGCCTTTCCTGCTGATGTATCACAGACCCTCTGGACCAGGTGGGGTATTGATGGCTATGTCCTAAAATACCTACATAGTGCTGATTCCCTCCTCTTCAGTTCTGAAGAAACAGGTGTGCTCCACAACCTGACATATGGATAATATTAAGGAACTGGTTTAGGATTTGTGAGACTGACACCTGTGATATCCCCAATGTGTCCACAGTAGGTCATTCCACATAACTAGGATGTTAAGGACTACAGATACTTTAGTATTTATCAAGATTCAACCCTTTACCCTGATCCTGGGTGACTTTAACTATCCAACCATAGATTGGAAGAAATAGTCATGCCAAAATACAAATGCCCAGAGATTCCTTGATTTTGTCAATGCAAATGCCTTGGACCAGTTGGTTGACACCACCATAAGAGGTGAAAATATCTTGGACTTGGTATTAACCAACATGAGTAACCACTGTAGCATCCCTACAGTGTCATCATCCCTGGTAAGATTAGACCACAAAGCATTCACTTTCGAAGTCACTATCTCCCCCAACCCCCCCCCCCCCAGCAAAGGTCAAACAAAAAAAACTTCTCCAAAGCTGATTACAACCTCCTGAGGGAAGGAATAAACAGCTTCACAGCCCCCTCCATAGGAACTGTCATATATATCCATACCTACTCCAAAGTACTATACAAGCATTTATATAGCTGCATGGCATCAGGAATACCTGACAAGACAAAAACATCCTCCTCAAGAAAGAGTAAACCTATCTAGTGGACATCTGCAGTAAATAAACTCTATAATAAAAGGAAAAAAAATTGCTGTCCAGGTCCAAGAAGGATCAGGTGCCTAATTGAAAGCAATTTCTCCTTAGCCTGAACAAGCAAATAAGAGCACTAGAGAAATCCTTCAAAGCAAACTTCGAGTCCAAACTGGCCATATCTACTAAAGACAATCATAAGGCCTTCTTCACATATATCCACAGTCTCAAAAGAAGCACCCAGATCTGCTCAGAACTTGTGGTCAAGGACACCAAATACACAAATGCTGTAGATGTAGCCAACCTGCTAGCAGACAGGTTTAATGAAAACTTCACCCCTCTGTCCCCCATCAGTAAATCAAGACATCCCCAGCACCTGCCCCCCTCCCCTTAACACTAGGAAGCATGTCATCACTGCCCTCCCAAAGGCAAAAAATACAGCCTCCATGGTACCCAATAACATCCCAAGCAGCATCCTACATGAACTCAGGCAGGAACTTGCAGCACCATTAGGCACCCTACTCAACCAAAGCCTGAGTTCCAGCTTCATACCAGCCGAGTGGAGGACAACCACTGTTATCCCTTTGCACAAAGGTGGAGCATCCACCGATCCAGAAAATTATAGACCCATCAGCCTAACTAGGTTGATCTGCAAGGCCATGGAGTGGATTATTATGGACTTCATTAATAAGGACATTGGCAACCTCCAAACACTCGATCCCACACAGCTTGGTTTCATCAAAGGGAGATCATGCCTGTTAAATCTGGTTGACGTCTCTGAGACAGTCACCAGAGCCATGGATGAGGAGAAGACGGTGCACACCACCTACCTTGATCTGGCAAAAACCTTTGATACTATTCACCACTCAGGTATAATAGATAAATTCTTTCAACTAGGTATCAAGCCATATGTTACCAGATGGATAGCAAACTAGCTCACTGATAGAACCCACCTAGTCAAAATAGGGAAATCCACCTCAAGCAGTAGACTCATAACAAGTGGTATACCTCAGGGATCGGTCTTGGGGCCTCTGTTGTTTGGGATATACTTCTCTGAGGTGCAGGCCAAAACCAGTAGGCTATGGCTGACCAAGTTTGCAGATGTATGCAAGCTGGGTGCTGTCATGAATTCCCCTAGTGATGTGGACATCCTCCAAGAGGGTCTCACCAAACAAATGACTGGTACCAGAAACATGGTCTCAAACTGAATTTCAAAAAATGCATTATCATCCCCTTTGGGGAGAGTGACGTCCCCACAAATTATCACATTAACAATAAGGTCCTAAGCATGCAATCAGTCATGAGGGACTTGGACACCCAGGTTGATAGCAAACTGACTTTTGACCATCATATTGCCTCTATTGTATGGAAAGCTTTCTACATGGACCATCTCATTAGTAAAGGTATCTCATCCAGGGACTAGGTGGTCATAATATTCTTATATTCTTCTCTTGTAAGACCCATTATTGTGTACAATGCCCCTTTTGGCATGTACCTCAGAAAGCACATGCAGCAGCTGGAGACACCATAGAGGTTCCTCATCAGGAGAATCCAGGGCCTCAAACATGTACCCTACACAGATAGGCTAAAGGTCCTGTCCTTCTACACAGTCTTCTACAGACTCCTCAGAGGTGACCACTATCTGGCATACAAAGCAATCTCAGACCCTGCCTTGATGGGACTGCTGCATATCCGCAAGTCAAGCTCCACTCGAGTAAACTGCACGCTCAACTTCAACCTGTGCTGTGACATCAATAGGACTTGTTGGCAGGACAGATTTATGTCCCAGAGACTCCCCCCTTTTGTGGAATATTCTCCCTCTCCATGTCAAGGAGAGTACCTCATTAACCCTTTTTAAGCACAACCTGAATAAGTGCATGAGGAACAAACAATACACCCCTGGGATTCCAACTGTGTCCCTGCTGGACAGTGGCATCAGGTGCTGACTTGTTGGAACATGGGCTAAATGCTTGGCTAGGCTTGTAAGGGCCTCGGTGTCAATAGCCTAGTAACTTCCTACAAATTTCCTATGATCCTAGTATCCACAAGAATGGGCATGCATCCTTTTGATTCTATTTGAGGGCAACACTATCTCCATGTTCACATGGTAATGGTCCACAGTCTGCTGGTCAGTTATTTGGTGATATGTCAGGCACTATCTGTACCTCAACCATCAGTGTTGAGGACTACAACAATCAACATTGTTGGCAATGGCTGTAATAGCTACAATGGTGGCTTTTAATATGTGCTGATAAGCTACTGCTAATACTAATCCTAGCACTGCTTCCACAATGTACACCAGAAATCTTGTTATTCAAAATGGGTATGTGCCATGGCACAGTGCAGCCATTTTATACATTTCTGAATGGGTCTACCATTTTAGGTGTTGACATTTGCATACCCCACATGGCTCATTTTCATGGGGTTCCTTAGTTCCGTGTTATTATGCATTCACTAGTATGCACTGTATAACTTGCTTTTGCCCATTGCATGCTTGGTCTATATTTGCTTTTGATTTACCCACACACTGTGTTGCAACTACCCTTGCTAAGTTCTGCAGGCTGCAAACGCACTAGTCATCTATCAGTCCCATACATAATTTTAATTTTTACCAACATATAAAAATTGTAGGTCAAAGCTGGAAAATTTTGATGGGTATACATAAATTAAAGAAGTTATAAAGTGAACAACTTATATTTGCTAACAGAAATTATAATATCAAATGTATTGTAGACAACATGAGAAGAAGCGACAAAAATGTATAAAGACACTGGCGTAAAGGGCACATGTGCTTGTAATGTATGGATGTCTTTTGCTAATGCCCCTTCCTTTTTACTGTGATAGAACAAAAATGAGTTACTAGACTAAGGGATGTGTTAGCTGTTCCTCTAAAAGTGGGATTTATGCTGCAGGTTCCACTTCCTGCCAAGAATTTTGTACATAAAAAAATATTAGGATTCTTTAATGTTACCGTTTACAAACACAATTATGGTAGTCCTAAAAGAGAGAACAATAATACATTAGGCCAAATTCATTAACGCCTATACACTAAGTGTACACCATTCTGAGTGAATAGATAACACAAGCATTACCTTGCCACTTTTGTTGTAATGGATGGAAGTTCAAATGTGTTTCATTTCTAGGTTAAGCAGACAATTTTATGGTAATACTTGGAGTTCACTGCAGCCAGAGACTCAGTATAACCAATTAAATAGTTCATTTTTAGGGCTATTTTTAGAAATAGTTTATATTTTTTCTTATACTTTTCTGAATGTATTATAAAACTTATCGGTTTCACTCAAATATCTTCCTGAAGCAAACCAGTTCAATCTCTTTTTTTTTTCAATCTCTGTGTAAATGTACTTATGATTCCAAAGATGCTTAGCATTACCAAAGGCATCTATACCAGTGATTATCTTAAAAATGTCTCTGTATGTCTAATAGCCTTCTGAGTATTCTGACTTTACAGCATCCGTATTGAGGCTCATCATAGCTCTCCACCTTCCATCTCCAAAATGTGTAACAGTGCCTCTCATAATACAGAACACTTATTACCAACTACTGACAACTTGAACAAGGAAGCTTTCAGCATGGTTAAATAGTGTTACCGTTTACTAACAAACATTCTTTGGACAAATTAATGACATGACTTTCTGCTGAGAAGCACAGAACAGTATTGAGAAAACCCTATAGTGCACCCCTTTTCAGTGCCTTAAATACAAGAAGTCATCACTTCCTGTTGAGATGGTTCTATTTGATCAGGCATTAGAACTATGACACCCTTGGGCTTTGCTTCTGTCAATGTCTTTTTTCCAAGAAATGTTTGGTGTTTTACCCTAAAGTAACATGCAATGTTCTGGAGCTAGAAACCACCCCTTATTTCTCTTAATAATCCATTTTCTGTAGCACCTCCCTTTTTCTTAAGGCCTATCTGTTTTCTCTTTTCATCTATCATCCCCATTCCTAATTTGTATCTGGTAGTGTTGTCTCAGAGCAGTAATCCTTACCTCTGCAGGAACTTGTGCAAGTTCTGTGAAAACAATTGAAACTTGTTAGGTTCTGTTTGGTGTACATTTAACAGAATGAAAACATAGATCAACCACCACAGCAAAGAAAAGAAAAAAAAAATCTATCTTATTTAATGGTTAGCGCTTTCACGGGGCTACCAATTCTTCAGACAAAATGAAACAACAAAAGGCACAGTCAATATAAATACAGACAGTCAGCCAATAAATGACACTAAAAGGCAACGTTAAAAAACAAGCCAATAAAATAAGGAGAAACTAAATTACCGCCTCCCCTTCAAAACAGGCTGCATTTCAATCCAGTCATTCTATGTGCTTGGTGAGCTACAATCCATTTGATTTAGTTTAGTTTAGTTAGGGAGCTGTGACTTGTTCATTCCCCTATCACCACTGAATTGGGGGCTGTGATCTGCTTCACTCCCCTCCCACCCCCAGTTCCCCAGTTAACCCCAAATCATCATATTTATATGCTCTATTCTCCACCCATAATCCCTTCCACACCAGTCCCATCTTAAAGTCATACCACTATTTACCAGTGACAGCAGCAATACTAGTAAATGTTGCTTAATTCCCAACAGAATTGATCAGTCTATACAACCTTTACTATAAAACAAAGAAATATTTCTATTTCACTTTCTTTTCTCACCCACTGTTTCACTCACTAGCCATCTAATTCCGCAAATAAATACCACATGATACTATTTCAGGTGTGCGCTGCCTAAACTACCTTGGGAGGTTGGCCTAATGGTTAAGGTGTTTACTTTACAAACACAAAGTGAAGGGTTAGAGTCTCACAAGGGATAATTGGCTAGGCTTAAAATGGCTCACAAGGGCAGCTAGCCTAGTACTAATCTATGAACCTATCTATGAACCTATTGCTATAAGCAACACTCTTTGTCACCTGTCACCTATGGTACAGACTGGAATCCTGGGGTCCTCTACCTTAGCACACCTAATTAGCACAACTTGCATAATCATTACCTCCTCTTCATCTTCAAGTTCATACACTAAATAAAAACGAGACTCAGCTGTCTCCCTAAGCAACCTCTAAAACACCAACCCCCCCCACTACATTCTTCATCTTTCTTATTTTCCCCATCAGTTTCTCCTTTAATTTTCCCTTCATTAGCATAGCTTTTACTACTCCTCTCACATGGTCCCTGGACACCACCTACTGCACCCTATATCCTCATTTCTACCTTCTCTCTAGGTCACTAGAGACTTCCTATTACATTCTGTATCCTCACCTCTGTCCTCTCTGCCATGGAACACTTTCTCTACCTTGCATTCTCAGTTTGCTTAACTGTTCCCCTCATTCATTCTGCTTTCCTTCTCCCTCTGTAAGATCCACCTTATATACTCACGTTCACTTCCACTCTCTACTCCTGTTCACTCTAAATTCTACACTCTCCTGAGCACACAGTTGCCCACTCATACTTCTACATCCAGACATTTTTGTCTTATCTGATCAATCCTTCCCTCTCTCTCCCTCTCTTTTCTGTATTCCTGGAACCCTTCTACTCCTCAGCCTAGTCAGAGCATAGTCTGAGCCTTCCCTTGGCTCCACATTCAGCATAACTATCTACCTTCTTGTTCCTTTTCCGTCCTTGCAGCCTAAGTTGTACTTAGAAGGCTGCAGCTTCTTTTTCTCCTAGCTTCTCTTGACAGCCTCCTCTTTCTCGACTTACCATCATGCGCTTTTCCTCTGAAAAATTATTGCCAAATAACCTTCTTCCACATATTTCTTATCACCTTATCACTTATTATATTTTTCTGTCCTTACATATCTATAGCTCATTCATACTTTACACATTTACTAACTCCTCTCTGGAATTACACTCCAGACAGTATTAATAAATCTCTCTCTCCAACACATTCTGTTCCACCTCTCCTACTGCATCCTTCCCTCTACATTTCCTCCCATAATACCTAGAACTAACATAGATAATTCCTTCTCCTAAACCTTACATTAGTCTGAAATACCTGCAGCTCACTCACTTTGTCCCATAATATCCTGCCCACTATAGCCTCACCTTAAACTTGCACACAATTCTGTGTTCAGCAAAAATGTTCTCCTTCAGCATAACCACCTCACTACTCCTTCTACCATATCACCTCAGAATCTACCAAGTATTTATTGCTCCTAAAATACTATTCCCTACTCTAAGGTGTTCTACACAGCACACTCTCCAACATTCCCCTAGTGTAAATTGCACCAAATTATTTAATGTTTCTCCTCAGTTTTTCTTCAAATATAAAATACTCAACTCACCATTTTACCAAAACAAAACCAAATATAGATTAAACATCTCCTTACTAAAACTTTCACATGACCATCTATATTGTAAAAACATCCCACATCCATAATGTGGCTATATCCACCTTAATCCTAGTCCTATCGCCTCACCCATTCTTTCCAGTTCCCCATCTCCAATGCCTACTTCATTTTCTTGTAAACAATTAAATATCATTTCCATAAGTATCTATTTTATGCTAAATAAAGTTACTGGACTACATTCCTGGACCTGAAAACACACGCCAGCTATTGTCACAGTCACTGAAACTTCAGATAAAATACTCAGAAAGCTTTCTTCAGGCTATGATATCATTCATTCCAACTACATAAAAAGCATATGGTGTGCTACTCTCTACCCAACTCTCTGTCACTCTCCCCTTTACTAAAACTCAGCCAAAATCAGACACTGCAGAGCTAGTTATATCTCTTCTCAAATGGAATGACCACAAAAATCTGTGCATAACTGTTATCTACATTCCCCAGATAATAATATTCCAGTAATCCTACATTGGATATCTAATAATTTCCATACTGAAACTATTATTCTTGGATATGTCAGTATTGATTGGCAATGTTAACTTACATGGCTTCATACAACCTTTTATTTCCCACACTCACTACAACAAGACCAAGAATAGTGGCTTCACTTTAGACTGGATCCTGGTCTCTGATCTCAGCAAATACAGTTCATCAGCTATCCTCCAGGGTCATTCAGCAGTCATCATCTTACATATCTTCACAGATGTATCTTCAACCACTCCAAACAACACCTATAAAGGGAGACCCGCAACCCTTTGCAATTTAACAGCAACCTGTTGACTTACACCCTAAAAATCCTTTAACTGGTCCAGTCTCACAACCCTGCCACTAGAAAGTCCACTGCATGCATTCAATACTGTAAAAAGCCTTAGCATCTGAGAAGGAAGAAAGTAATGTCCAGTTATGCCTCCTGGCTCTCTAGTCACAGTAGAAGTCTGCTTAACAGCAGAGATAAGGCAAGGAAAGAAAGTCAGAAAGACAAATGTTCTCACTGCATACAACACTACAAAGAACTCCACAACTGCACAAAAAGAGAAGAAGATGCAAAACTACTCTAATCTCCAAAACAATCAAAGACATAATTCTGACCCTTTGTAAAAAATACCCTGGTACTAACAGGGTCCCCTAACCATGCCCTAATCTCAACCCCATAGAAACAGCTACTAAATTCATTTCCTACTTTATAGACCGCATAGCTGACCTTACCTCAAACTCCTGTCAAGTCTTCTCAAAATCAGAACTTCCTTCCTCATCAAACATTTCCCTCTTCACACTACAGCCAATCTGTATCTCATAAGTAACATTTCCCTCTTCACACTACAGCCAATCTGTATCTCATAAGTAACATTTCCCTCTTCACACTACAACCAATCTGTATCTCATAAGTAACATTTCCCTCTTCACACTACAGCCAATCTGTATCTCATAAGTAACATTTCCCTCTTCACACTATAGCCAATCTGTACCTCATAAGTAACATTTCTCTCTTCACACTACAGCCAATCTGTATCTCATACGTAACATTTCCCTCTTCACACTACAGCCAATCTGTATCTCATAAGTAATATTTCCCTCTTCACACTACAGCCAATCTGTATCTCATAAGTAACATTTCCCTCTTCACACTACAGCCAATCTGTATCTCATAAGTAACATTTCCTCTTCACACTACAGCCAATCTGTATCTCATAAGTAACATTTCCCTCTTCACACTACAGCCAATCTGTATCTCATAAGTAACATTTCCTCTTCACACTACAGCCAATCTGTATCTCATAAGTAACATTTCCCTCTTCACACTACAGCCAATCTGTATCTCATAAGTAACATTTCCCTCTTCACACTACAGCCAATCTGTATCTCATAAGTAACATTTCCCTCTTCACACTACAGCCAATCTGTATCTCATAAGTAATATTTCCCTCTTCACACTACAGCCAATCTGTATCTCATAAGTAACATTTCCCTCTTCACACTACAGCCAATCTGTATCTCATAAGTAACATTTCCATCTTCACACTACAGCCAATCTGTATCTCATAAGTAACATTTCCCTCTTCACACTACAGCCAATCTGTATCTCATAAGTAACATTTCCTCTTCACACTACAGCCAATCTGTATCTCATAAGTAACATTTCCCTCTTCACACTACAGCCAATCTGTATCTCATAAGTAACATTTCCCTCTTCACACTACAGCCAATCTGTATCTCATAAGTAACATTTCCTCTTCACACTACAGCCAATCTGTATCTCATAAGTAACATTTCCCTCTTCACACTACAGCCAATCTGTATCTCATAAGTAACATTTCCTCTTCACACTACAGCCAATCTGTATCTCATAAGTAACATTTCCCTCTTCACACTACAGCCAATCTGTATCTCATAAGTAACATTTCCCTCTTCACACTACAGCCAATCTGTATCTCATAAGTAACATTTCCCTCTTCACACTACAGCCAATCTGTATCTCATAAGTAACATTTCCTCTTCACACTACAGCCAATCTGTATCTCATAAGTAACATTTCCCTCTTCACACTACAGCCAATCTGTATCTCATAAGTAACATTTCCCTCTTCACACTACAGCCAATCTGTATCTCATAAGTAACATTTCCCTCTTCACACTACAGCCAATCTGTATCTCATAAGTAACATTTCCCTCTTCACACTACAGCCAATCTGTATCTCATAAGTAACATTTCCCTCTTCACACTACAGCCAATCTGTATCTCATAAGTAACATTTCCCTCTTCACACTACAGCCAATCTGTATCTCATAAGTAACATTTCCCTCTTCACACTACAGCCAATCTGTATCTCATAAGTAACATTTCCCTCTTCACACTACAGCCAATCTGTATCTCATAAGTAACATTTCCCTCTTCACACTACAGCCAATCTGTATCTCATAAGTAACATTTCCCTCTTCACACTACAGCCAATCTGTATCTCATAAGTAACATTTCCTCTTCACACTACAGCCAATCTGTATCTCATAAGTAACATGTCCTCTTCACACTACAGCCAATCTGTATCTCATAAGTAACATTTCCCTCTTCACACTACAGCCAATCTGTATCTCATAAGTAACATTTCCCTCTTCACACTACAGCCAATCTGTATCTCATAAGTAACATTTCCTTCTTCACACTACAGCCAATCTGTATCTCATAAGTTACATGTTCGCTTCACTCTACAACTAATCTGTATCACATAAGTAACATTTCCTCTTCACACTACAGCCAATCTGTATCTCATAAGTAACATTTCCCTCTTCACACTACAGCCAATCTGTATCTCATAAGTAACATTTCCCTCTTCACACTACAGCCAATCTGTATCTCATAAGTAACATTTCTCTCTTCACACTACAGCCAATCTGCATCTCATAAGTAACATTTCCCTCTTCACACTACAGCCAATATGTATCTCATAAGTAACATTTCCCTCTTCACACTACAGCCAATCTGTATCTCATAAGTAACATTTCCTCTTCACACTACAGCCAATCTGTATCTCATAAGTAACATTTCACTCTTCACACTACAGCCAATCTGTATCTCATAAGTAATATTTCCCTCTTCACACTACAGCCAATATGTATCTCATAAGTAACATTTCCATCTTCACACTACAGCCAATCTGTATCTCATAAGTAACATTTCCCTCTTCACACTACAGCCAATCTGTATCTCATAAGTAACATTTCCTACTTCACACTACAGCCAATCTGTATCTCATAAGTAACATTTCCTCTTCACACTACAGTCAATCTGTATCTCATAAGTAACATTTCCTCTTCACACTACAGCCAATCTGTATCTCATAAGTAACATTTCCCTCTTCACACTACAGCCAATCTGTATCTCATAAGTAACATTTCCCTCTTCACACTACAGCCAATCTGTATCTCATAAGTAACATTTCCCTCTTCACACTACAGCCAATCTGTATCTCATAAGTAACATTTCCTCTTCACACTACAGCCAATCTGTATCTCATAAGTAACATTTCCCTCTTCACACTACAGCCAATCTGTATCTCATAAGTAACATTTCCCTCTTCACACTACAGCCAATCTGTATCTCATAAGTAACATTTCCCTCTTCACACTACAGCCAATCTGTATCTCATAAGTAACATTTCCCTCTTCACACTACAGCCAATCTGTATCTCATAAGTAACATTTCCCTCTTCACACTACAGCCAATCTGTATCTCATAAGTAACATTTCCTCTTCACACTACAGCCAATCTGTATCTCATAAGTAACATTTCCCTCTTCACACTACAGCCAATCTGTATCTCATAAGTAACATTTCCTCTTCACACTACAGCCAATCTGTATCTCATAAGTAACATTTCCCTCTTCACACTACAGCCAATCTGTATCTCATAAGTAACATTTCCCTCTTCACACTACAGCCAATCTGTATCTCATAAGTAACATTTCCCTCTTCACACTACAGCCAATCTGTATCTCATAAGTAACATTTCCCTCTTCACACTACAGCCAATCTGTATCTCATAAGTAACATTTCCCTCTTCACACTACAGCCAATCTGTATCTCATAAGTAACATTTCCTCTTCACACTACAGCCAATCTGTATCTCATAAGTAACATTTCCCTCTTCACACTACAGCCAATCTGTATCTCATAAGTAACATTTCCTCTTCACACTACAGCCAATCTGTATCTCATAAGTAACATTTCCCTCTTCACACTACAGCCAATCTGTATCTCATAAGTAACATTTCCCTCTTCACACTACAGCCAATCTGTATCTCATAAGTAACATTTCCCTCTTCACACTACAGCCAATCTGTATCTCATAAGTAACATTTCCCTCTTCACACTACAGCCAATCTGTATCTCATAAGTAACATTTCCCTCTTCACACTACAGCCAATCTGTATCTCATAAGTAACATTTCCCTCTTCACACTACAGCCAATCTGTATCTCATAAGTAACATTTCCTCTTCACACTACAGCCAATCTGTATCTCATAAGTAACATTTCCCTCTTCACACTACAGCCAATCTGTATCTCATAAGTAACATTTCCTTCTTCACACTACAGCCAATCTGTATCTCATAAGTAACATTTCCCACTTCACACTACAGCCAGTCTGTATCTCATAAGTAACATTTCCTCTTCACACTACAGCCAATCTGTATCTCATAAGTAACATTTCCCTCTTCACACTACAGCCAATCTGTATCTCATAAGTAACATTTCCCTCTTCACACTACAGCCAATCTGTATCTCATAAGTAACATTTCCTCTTCACACTACAGCCAATCTGTATCTCATAAGTAACATTTCCCTCTTCACACTACAGCCAATCTGTATCTCATAAGTAACATTTCCCTCTTCACACTACAGCCAATCTGTATCTCATAAGTAACATTTCCCTCTTCACACTACAGCCAATCTGTATCTCATAAGTAACATTTCCCTCTTCACACTACAGCCAATCTGTATCTCATAAGTAACATTTCCCTCTTCACACTACAGCCAATCTGTATCTCATAAGTAACATTTCCCTCTTCACACTACAGCCAATCTGTATCTCATAAGTAACATTTCCCTCTTCACACTACAGCCAATCTGTATCTCATAAGTAACATTTTCCTCTTCACACTACAGCCAATCTGTATCTCATAAGTAACATTTCCCTCTTCACACTACAGCCAATCTGTATCTCATAAGTAACATTTCCTCTTCACACTACAGCCAATCTGTATCTCATAAGTAACATTTCCCTCTTCACACTACAGCCAATCTGTATCTCATAAGTAACATTTCCCTCTTCACACTACAGCCAATCTGTATCTCATAAGTAACATTTCCCTCTTCACACTACAGCCAATCTGTATCTCATAAGTAACATTTCCTCTTCACACTACAGCCAATCTGTATCTCATAAGTAACATTTCCCTCTTCACACTACAGCCAATCTGTATCTCATAAGTAACATTTCCTCTTCACACTACAGCCAATCTGTATCTCATAAGTAACATTTACTCTTCACACTACAGCCAATCTGTATCTCATAAGTAACATTTCCCTCTTCACACTACAGCCAATCTGTATCTCATAAGTAACATTTCCCTCTTCACACTACAGCCAATCTGTATCTCATAAGTAACATTTCCTCTTCACACTACAGCCAATCTGTATCTCATAAGTAACATTTCCTCTTCACACTACAGCCAATCTGTATCTCATAAGTAACATTTCCCTCTTCACACTACAGCCAATCTGTATCTCATAAGTAACATTTCCTCTTCACACTACAGCCAATCTGTATCTCATAAGTAACATTTCCCTCTTCACACTACAGCCAATCTGTATCTCATAAGTAACATTTCCCTCTTCACACTACAGCCAATCTGTATCTCATAAGTAACATTTCCTCTTCACACTACAGCCAATCTGTATCTCATAAGTAACATTTCCCTCTTCACACTACAGCCAATCTGTATCTCATAAGTAACATTTCCCTCTTCACACTACAGCCAATCTGTATCTCATAAGTAACATTTTCCTCTTCACACTACAGCCAATCTGTATCTCATAAGTAACATTTCCCTCTTCACACTACAGCCAATCTGTATCTCATAAGTAACATTTCCCTCTTCACACTACAGCCAATCTGTATCTCATAAGTAACATTTCCTCTTCACACTACAGCCAATCTGTATCTCATAAGTAACATTTCCCTCTTCACACTACAGCCAATCTGTATCTCATAAGTAACATTTCCTCTTCACACTACAGCCAATCTGTATCTCATAAGTAACATTTTCCTCTTCACACTACAGCCAATCTGTATCTCATAAGTAACATTTCCCTCTTCACACTACAGCCAATCTGTATCTCATAAGTAACATTTTCCTCTTCACACTACAGCCAATCTGTATCTCATAAGTAACATTTCCCTCTTCACACTACAGCCAATCTGTATCTCATAAGTAACATTTCCCTCTTCACACTACAGCCAATCTGTATCTCATAAGTAACATTTCCTCTTCACACTACAGCCAATCTGTATCTCATAAGTAACATTTCCCTCTTCACACTACAGCCAATCTGTATCTCATAAGTAACATTTCCCTCTTCACACTACAGCCAATCTGTATCTCATAAGTAACATTTCCCTCTTCACACTACAGCCAATCTGTATCTCATAAGTAACATTTCCCTCTTCACACTACAGCCAATCTGTATCTTATAAGTAACATTTTCCTCTTCACACTACAGCCAATCTGTATCTCATAAGTAACATTTCCCTCTTCACACTACAGCCAATCTCTATCTCATAAGTAACATTTCCGTCTTCACACTACAGCCAATCTGTATCTCATAAGTAACATTTCCCTCTTCACACTACAGCCAATCTGTATCTCATAAGTAACATATTCCTCTTCACACTACAGCCAATCTGTATCTCATTAGTAACATTTCCTCTTCACACTACAGCCAATCTGTATCTCATAAGTAACATTTCCCTCTTCACACTACAGCCAATCTGTATCTCATAAGTAACATTTCCCTCTTCACACTACAGCCAATCTGTATCTCATAAGTAACATTTCCCTCTTCACACTACAGCCAATCTGTATCTCATAAGTAACATTTCCATCTTCACACTACAGCCAATCTGTATCTCATAAGTAACATTTCCCTCTTCACACTACAGCCAATCTGTATCTCATAAGTAACATTTCCCTCTTCACACTACAGCCAATCTGTATCTCATAAGTAACATTTTCCTCTTCACACTACAGCCAATCTGTATCTCATAAGTAACATTTCCCTCTTCACACTACAGCCAATCTGTATCTCAATCTGTATCTCATAAGTAACATTTCGCTCTCGACACTACAGGCAATCTGTATCTCATAAGTAGCATATTTTTTTTTTTTTTTTTTTTTTTTTTTGTTTTTTTTCTTTTTTTTTTTTTTTGTTGTTTTTTGTTTCTTTTTTTTTTCTTTTTTTTTTTTTTTTTTTTTTTTTTTTTTTTTTTTTTTTTTTTCCCCTCTTTTTTTTTAAAAAAAAACCCCCCCACAGCCAAATTTTGTAAATTTTTTTTTCCCCCTAAAAAAA